>NW_027267827.1:0-36369 GCF_963676685.1 Mytilus edulis
AATTCTCTGGTGTGTACATTTAACATTCAGATGATAAGTTTCTTTTTTCTACTATTGTATAAAATGTGATATTTTGGAATTGACATTGGTTTTGTAAGCTATTTGCATCACTATATATCAGATTTATTTCATACCCAATATTGTTCATCAGTTTAAAACTTGATGAAAAGGAACGACTTGATTGAGGATATACACACCAGAGAATCTGACCTTTCATGCTTGAAAGAAGATTTATAATAAATATATATATACTGTCATGCCTAAAGTGATACCTTTAAGAAAATTGGGTCTGAAAATATAGGTTCTGATTCAATAAGACAGTTAAATGTAAAACAGACATGGTAAACTCTTATAAATATGTGTATATGAATTCACATGTGTTACTTAAATGAAACTCGAGTTTCTTATATCTTTATCTTTTATGTTTTATATTCATAAAAATTTCATGATCTGATATTGTAGATTTTCACACGAAGAAATTGATAAAACTATTGGTCTACAATGAAATCTGTCTGTTCTTTTTTCAATCCATGCCAAATACTCATGATATTACAATATTGAATTCCTAGCATTTATTTACAATTAATGCTAGGTTCAATTCAAAAATATTAAAGTCTTTTTAAATATTGGTACTTCAAGTGCAAATAGTTATTGTATTTTAAAGGAGTACATGAAGGACTTTTTGTCTTATTTTAAGTAAAAATATTCGAATTAGCTCTCGCCGCGATTTAGCCTTTTTGTGCTAATGCGGCGTAAAGCAACCAACAATCAACCAACAATCAATCAATCAATATTTTAAAGGAGAACTACACTCCAAAGACTTCAATAAGGTATGAACTACATTCATTGGATAAAAAGTTAAAATTCAATTGCATTTTCTACATTTACTATTCAAATTCAAATTTGACAATAATTCTATTAATAATGTCAATTCATCAACCAAGTCACCAGTGTGTGATCCTTTTGTTGAAAGGATAATAAACAGATCAGAACACATTGCAATGTAAAGAAAACATCTTTGGCAAAGTTATCCTAAGAGATAATTCTGTCAAAACTAGTTAACCATTGATACATCTGTAAATACTACACTTACCTGGCATCATATAACCTGGAACTTTAGGGTTACGTGGGTCTTTAACTGGAGGTAATTCTTTGTTACCTATAAAATACCAGTATTAAAGATATATATATAGATTGTAGTATACTTTAAAAATAAAAAAATAAATTATCTGATGTCAGCTGTTCAGACTGACAGCAAAAATCTCTTGTAAAAAAACCTTTTACTTAAGAGATGAAGAAGAGGAGGTGTCATTTTCAAAGAAACAAATATTTGTTTAACTATTCTCAGTAATGAATTAACTTCCATTTCTGGAATTAAATCTTGTCATAATCACTATGTTCTGAATTTCTAATTTTTCATAATTCTCAAACTTAAAGTTTTAATGATTATATTTTATTACAGAATAACCTTTACCTTTGAAAGAAAGCTTTTCATTTATAATTTTTAGAAGTTTAAAGTGGAAAACTGTTTGTGTTACAATGAGTGTATGTAGGAATAGTTTTGTTTGTTTGTTGTGTATTCTATATTGTAAGTTATACCATCAAGAAAATCTCCTACATTTCCTTTGCGATAAATTTCTTCTCTTTTCTTCTTTTGTACTTCTTTTGATGCATGCCAATTCCTTAAAAACTGACGAGAAGTTTCTGATATTTCTTTACCATCTAGAATTTCTGGAAAAAGAAAAATAAGTACCACTTTTGAAAGAGAAGTTAGGTGAACATGTTTGTGACATCACAAAGGACATTATTGTATTTTAAGTGACCCCACTATACTATCCGTTTGATTTATCAATAAAATATACATAACTTCAAAATAGCTTTTTTCATTAATGTGATGTACCTAACATACTAATGCAACCTAAATTCAATTGAACATGTTTTAACCAAGAGGCTCTCAAGAGCCTGAATCGCTCACCTTAAGTTTTTTGCTTAAATCTTCCATGAATGATTATTTTGGGTTTTCAATTTATATAAATGGTTCTTCGATTCTGTCATATCTTCTTCAAAAGCAAAAACAAGAGAGGACACACTGAAATGTCTCGTTTGTCTCGGGTTCATAATATAATTTATGATGAAAGTATAAAAAAACATTGTATACCCCAAGCATTACATTATTGCTGTTTACAGTTTATCTTTATCTATAATAATATTCATGATAATAACCAAAAACAGCAAAATTTCCTTAAAATTACACATTCAGGGGCAGCAATCTCACAACGGGTTGTCCGATTCATCTGAAAATTTCAGTGCAGATAGATCCTGACCTGATAAACAATTATACCCCCCATGTCAGATTTGCTCTAAATGCTTTGGTTTTTTGAGTTATAAGCTAAAAACTGCATTTTACCCCAATGTTCTATTTTTAGCCATGGCGGCCATGTTTTTTGATGAAATTGGAATTAAAACACAAACTTTATTCTAGATACCCTAGGAATCAATCAGATGAAGTTTGGTTTGAATTGGTTCAGTAGTTTCAGAGGAGAAGATCTTTGAAATAGTTTACGACGATGACGGACGACGACGACGGACGGACGCCAAGTGATGGCAAAAGCTCACATTTCCTTTTGGAAAGGTGAGCTAAAAATATAATTATAACACTTGGATAGAGTGAGCTATCTATTTTATTATAGATTGCCATAGAGATGGTTCCTTTTGTACAAGAATCCACACCATGCAAGACGCTCATGGGTAGTCAAGGTCATAAAACCCCTACTAGTAGTAGAACAATAAGAAAGTTAATTGATTTTGAATGGAATCTTTAGACCATCTACAACAATTTTGCTTATATTTATGACAGTTCAATTATGTAAATTTGGAAAACACTGAAGAAAACCAGTAGATAAAATTAAATGTACATGTAATAGGTAAACTAGTAGATAATCTGTATAAAATGTGCTAAACATGTGATGTATTTTTCACCATTCTTAATGCATGAACTATTTGAATTTTACCCACCTAAATGACTTGCCATGACGATTACTCTATCTCTGTATTTAGCTTTATGACACAATGGATTTCCCATTAAATCTAGTCTCCACAATCTATGCCACTGTCCAAAGATATTAGCAAGTTCCTTCATGTCCATTAACTGATTGTCTGTTGCATGAAATTGTTGTATCATTATTAAACATTCTAAGTCACTAATACTGTTCAAATTGTTCCCTGACACATTAATCACTTGTAAAGATCTCTGCAAGGAAAGATAATCAGTGCAAATAGTATATAAATTGAAATACATAAAACTCTATAGTAATAATGCCAGATTATCTACAAAATAAGCCTTTAAATCTCTATTTCTCATAAAGGTGTAGTATACATTGAATCTGAAGGATACCATTTGTCATCAACAGTTGTGGTTACAGTTGTGGTTGTATAGAAAATGTTTCAAGTTCCTCTTGCACTTGTGTTTGTGCTAGAGGAGCTTCATTTGCATTTTGATCTGGTGTATTGTTTTTGTATGGTTGTACCTCAAACTCTTTGCGATGAATATTAGATAAGCGCCTAAGATTTGTCTCGAGATTTGTACGATTTTTTTTTTTACAATTCAACAAAATAACCTTTACTAAAATTTGATCAAACACATAACTGGCTTTTGTAATTGATAACATCCAATAGTATCTTCAATACAATATTTATACACTTTCATGACATTTTTATCTGTCACAGAAATAATCCTTACCGACAAAGATCTAATTGTGCGAGGATCAAACAGAAGTTTTTCTCCAGGAGGTAACCTTTGATTTTCCAAGTGAAGTTCCTGTAAGTTGTCTAACTTATCAAGTCCCTCTAATACTGTAATACAGTTACCGCCTAAGTACCTGAAAAATAGTTAGAAAATGGGCTATGAGTTATTGTGTAAGACAGTTAATGATAATCATCATAATGTGACATTTTTTCTTCTGAAATGCTGAGTGACTTTACAAAACATAAAACTTATTGCAAGAGAAGTAAGAGAGTTTGTAGACAACACTGATAGACCTTAAAATATTTTTAATTACAAATTGACTAAAAAAAAGAAAAGTAGATAAGAAGTCACAAGTCAGAAAGTTCTCAGAGTTGAAAAACTATAGACAATCTGCTTATCGCTATTCTAAGCAAGGTTAATAAAATTTGGGTTATGTATCATGATGTTTTTACTCACTTAAAAATGAGAATTCTGTGGCTTTAGATGAAACATTAACACACAGTAGATCATAAATTATGTTAACTTACAGAAAGTAATTCTACAGGGATTCTGCTGACTTACAGTTAGGATAGTTTAATGATTGAAACTGGTTCTGTTGACTTTTGGTTAGTATGTTGTAGGTATGTTGTCTCATTGACACATACCCTTGTATCTTACAGCTTAATCACTCTGACAAGAGGTGAATCACTGTCTCACAGTTAAAACAGTTTGACAGGGATTGACCTACAATTTAGACAGTCTGACAGGGATTGACCTACAATATAGACAGTCTGACAGGGATTGACTTACAATTAAGACAGTCTGACAGGGATTGACCTACAATTAAGACAGTCTGACAGGGATTGACCTACAATTTAGACAGTCTGACAGGGATTGACCTACAATTAAGACAGTCTGACAGGGATTGACCTACAATTTAGACAGTCTGACAGGGATTGACCTACAATATAGACAGTCTGACAGGGATTGACCCACAATTTAGACAGTCTGACAGGTATTGGCCTACAATTAAGACAGTCTGACAGGGATTGACCTACAATTTAGACAGTCTGACAGGGATTGACCTACAATAGACAGTCTGACAGGGATTGACCCACAATTTAGACAGTCTGACAGGTATTGGCCTACAATTAAGACAGTCTGACAGGGATTGACCTACAATTTAAACAGTCTGACAGGGATTGACCTACAATTTAGACAGTCTGACAGGGATTGACCTACAATTTAGACAGTCTGACAGGGATTAACCTATAATTTAGACAGTCTGACAGGATTGACCTAATATTAAGACAGTTTGACAGGGATTGACCTACAATTTAGACAGTCTGACAACAAGTGACTTACATTGAATTTAGACAGTCTAACCAGGAGTGATTTATAGTGACAGACTCATAAATCTGGCAAGAAGTGACTTACAATTTAGACAGTCTGGATAGAGGTGTCAGGTTCTCTATTTTACAGATATCATTATTCTGTAAGTACAGCATATTAATGTTCTGGTTCTGGTGAAGCATAGGAATTCTATTCAGCTGATTGTCGTAAAGGTACAGCACAGACAAATTTTTACACATAGACAATTCATCACTCTGAAACAAAATAAAATAAAGTCTTAATAGAAATTGACACAAAAATATGCAATAAAACATTTTCATTGATGGAAAACTAATATATAGAGCAGAGGTCCATTATTGGTACATGTACCTGTCTCATTGACCCAATAACTTAATATGCCTTCCAGTTCAAAAACAAATGCTCTGTTTTCCAACAATTTTCGCAAATTTGGTGAAAACTATCTCCCAGGATATTCAGATACAAGAAATATAAATGATTGTACTTCTAATAAAACATTTTATTTCAATAATATAGGTCCTGTTATTAATGAAATCAAAACCCTGAAAGTAATTTTATCAAAGGCAGAGATGGCCTTAATTATATTAGCATAACTTCCAACTTGGCATTTGATTTTGCCTTCCCTATGTATTGATTAGACCACCTGCACTGATAAGTCTTATTGTAGATGAAATATGCATCTGCCAAACAAAATTGTATACCAAGTATCTTTGATGAGTTGTTCTTAATACCCGTAATATAAAACATGATAGCAATTAAAATGCCTATGACAATGAATAACAGTATATTAAAAGTACTGTGACCCAAAAACATTAAATTATTTATATTAGTTGTGTTTGGTAAGGATTATCAGTTATATCATTCTATAAATCAATTACTTGATAAGTTAAAAGATAAAACTACAATTCATAATAGGTGACATACCACTTCATCAATATTTCTGTCTTCCAAGTAAAGATGAGTTAATCTACGTAAATACTGTGACATAGATTCATCTCGTTTCTTCTTGGTGTAACCAGAGGTACCCCTTGCAATCAGGTCAATAGTTAACTTGACCATTTTAATAAAATATTCTAAAACATAAAATCATGTAGCTTCCATACTTTCCATCCCTGTAAAAAGACACGATTTCATGATCTCTAAATTACAATTTTACAGTATATTTTAAAAGTAAATGTGTTATCATTGAGCAATGTTGAGTGTTTATTTATTACTATATACATATTAAAAAACAGAGATTCTTAATCATAAAAGAAAACAATGTTAGTACCTGATTTATTTTTGTTAGAAAGAAGGAAAATTTATAATGTAAAAAGTTTAAATTAGTGGCGAAAAATGTATTTTTTTGGCGAAAGAGGTGGCAAAAAGACAATGGACCCAGTGCAAAACATGGTTGTAACAATCAAAGGTTTCAAATATTTATAAAAGATCACAGCTGGTTATCAATACTGATCAACCATATCAATTGTTACAATAGACGTCCTATAACTTTTAATTGAGTTCAATCACTGCCAATATAAACAATCATACACCTAATCGCTATTTGTCCGCTATTACTGGACATCACCAAGGTTCCAATAAAATTTTAATGTCATTATAAAAAAGTGGTTGTTGAATGATGTCAAATATCAAGCCGAGCGGATGCTTGTGTCAACTTTCACAGATTTCCAAATAGCGATAAGATGTATTACAATAGAGTATGTGTAATTTTACATCGCTTTGAAAATTGATGTTCAATCTTATAGACTGATTCTATCTAAAGTCTAGTGTTATTGTATCAATCAAATTTCTAATGCAAGCTGGTATTGACAAAAAACTACATGTAGTACTAGGGCCACACTGGTTGTGAGCATAGGCAGATCAAGCCCCTCTGACACCCCCCTCTCCCCCCTTTTTTAGTGATTAGATTATGTAGGGAATCACTGAAGCATCACTGTAGCAAGCCCCTCTTATGGCAGTCAGTGGGGTCTCCTTATAAAAAGATATGGATCAAACACCAGAGAGGATCAAAGATTGAAGATTGAAGGATCAAATGTTTATCAGGACTCTGGGATGGTGTGTTTTTAAGTTCAGGATTTCGGGACGTCATGAGTTTAAATTTATTTAAATTCTGGACCAGAGCTGGATTTCATGTTATTAAGCCAGGGATTTCGGGATCAGGACCACTCTGAACCCCCCCCCCCCCCTTTATGGTGTACATTGTATGTCACAGTATGATGTCCCCTGTTTGTAATGCCTATTCTTTTCAACCAAGTTAATTCTGATTATTCAGACCATTCATAACAAACCAAGGATTTGTATAGTAAGACTTACTATACACATCCTTGAACCTGGAACAAACCTGTAAAAAAGGGGGTGTTCAATGGCCAGTAACACTAACAAGTACCTGGGTGCGACTCCAATTAGTTTGTTTATCTTATTCACATTGTTGATTATATGTTATAAATTGTATATTCAACTCCACTCATTGGTCATAAAATGATCGTTCCGCACTAAAATAAAGCAAAATAAAGAATACTTTGAAAGCATAATCACGTGACCAGTCGTTAGGCTTTTGTTGCTATGAAGTTTACGAAGAAATTTGACCCTCGAAACTTTCCAATATATTATATTCAAATACCTGTGAAGTAAACAGTTTGTTGCCACTTTTTAATATGGCTCTGTATCTTTAAATGATATCAAACAGAAGAAATATTTCAAAACAAGGTCAAGTCTGATACAAGCGCCTTATTGACAGAAGAATTCAATAAAACGCAATTAAGATAATACTCGACTTGGTTTAATCAGCAGCGAATGTGCTCTATTCAGATTATTTTCAGACAGAATTTAGAAATAAATACTAAAGTCCAAAGTGTATTTAAGAAAAAAATAACCAACTATCACCTTCTCAGGGCTCGTGAGCACCGACAATTTTATCTTTCAAATCTTTGTTCCTTTATACTTGTTTATAGCAAGGATGCAATACTTTTTTAATTTACAAGAAATGCAAATAGTTAAGGTAGATCATAAGTATTATGCTGATAATTTATCTGGTATGATATTGTGAGGCAGGCAGTCAAAAGCCTTGGCCGAAAGATCTATTAATACCGCTGCAATGTACTAGTTTTTATCAAGAGCTTCACGCCAATCTGCTGACACTCTGAGAATTTCTCAAGGCAAAGCTACAGAAAGAATCTAGGATTGATCATGGGAAATACATGGAAGACATCATAAGCACAGACCACAAGGAGCAACCGAAACGATTTTGGTCCTACATTAAGAGCAGGAAACAAGAATCCACAGTCATTGTTACACTCAAAGACAAAGATGGACTTCTCCACAGCGATACACCAACTAAAGCTTCAATCTTAAACCAGCAGTTTCAATCTGTCTACACCAAAGAAGACATACATAATATGCCACATATAGGACCAAGTCCATTCCCAACTATGGACAACATCAGAGTCAGCCAGGCCGGAGTTTACAAGCTACGCCGTGGACTAAGACCATTCAAAGCCACTGGACCTGATGAAATTCCAGCCTATATACTCAAAGAAGCAGCTGAACACATATCACCATATCTGACCATACTTTACCAGAAATCTTCGGACACTGGAATTATTCCTGACGACTGGCGAGCTGCCAACATTGTCCCAGTCTTCAAAAAAAGGGAAAAACACAAAGCTTCCAACTATCGGCCAGTCTCATTGACTTCGATCTGCTGCAAACTATTGGAACATATTTTTCACAGCACCATCATGGATCACTTTGACCGCCACCAGATCCTTTGTGACCATCAACACGGTTTCAGATCCAAAAGATCTTGTGAAACACAACTCCTGATAACACTAGACGAAATTGGCAAGAATTTAGACCAAGGAGAACAGACAGACATTATCCTGCTTGATTTCTCCAAAGCTTTTGACAAAGTGCCCTAAGAGACTCCTCCAAAAATGGACTATTACGGAATACGTGGAGTAACGCTCAAATGGATACAAGACTTCCTAAGCAAGAGAACACAATCCGTTTTGCTTGAAGGGCATAAATCTGGCCCCCTAGACGTCATCTCAGGGGTGCCTCAGGGAGCAGTCATCGGACCCCTATTATTTCTGGCTTACATTAATGACCTGCCACAACCAACATCTTCTGAGGCAAGGTTATTTGCAGACGATTGCCTAGTTTATAGAAAAATAAAGAATGTAAAGGATAGCGAGACACTCCAAGACGACCTTAACAAACTCCAAGAGTGGGAATCACGATGGCTGATGAATTTCCATCCTGAGAAGTGCATTGTGATACGGATTACCAACAAAAGAAACCACCTGATAAGGAACTACCAACTACATGGTCACACACTAGATGCAGTCGAGCATGGGAAATACCTGGGAGTCACCATAAACCATGACCTACAGTGGAAGACACATATCAACGAGACGGTAGGCAAAGCATCAAGGACACTAGGCTTTCTGAGAAGGAACCTAGGACGGTGTAAACCAGAAGTCAAAGCTAATGCCTACATCACCATGGTCAGACCAACCCTTTGAATACGCCTCCTCTGTATAGGACCCTTACCAACATAACCTTGAAAAAGACCTAGAACAAGTACAGAGAAAGACAGCTAGGTTCGTGTACAATGAATACCAAGATGTATCCCCAGGTTGTGTCAGCTCTTTAATGGAGAGACTAAAATGGGAGCCTCTTAAAGATCGCCGCTGCAAAGACCTACTCACCATGGCGTACAAGATCCACAATAGATTGGTGGATATTGACCCCTCTAATTATTACAAACCCGGAGATTCAAGGACCAGAGGAGGCCACCGCATTCACCAACAGCGCACTCTGAAAGACCAATACAGGTACTCCTTCTTCCCAAGATCAACCAGGGAATGGAACACTGACTCTACCGGAAAAAGCCACAACAGCAGCTACACTAGAAGAGTTCAAGGCCAGCCTTACCATCCTGCCAGAGGCCTTGACAGGGGCTTCACATACATAGAACTCCTTAGACCCCAGATGTACATAGTTTTATTTGTTAATAATTTTCCTGTAAATAGCTTTTATTAAGTGAGGAGGGAAGGCCTCGTGATTTCACGAGCAAGAGTCATTTATACACTCAAGAAAAGTCCGACTGTACTGAAAGAAGAGAAGAAGAAGAAGTGAGGACTGACATCCATGCCCACGTCTAAATGCACATGTATTCAGTTAATGGAATTTCATATATATTTTGAAAGATTTTAGAAAATATGGGTCAGGGTAAGACACTTACTGGTCTATAATTTGTTTTTAATAATGGGTCACTATTTTTATGATGAAGGGGCGGATCACTTCGGCTTCTTTAAGTTCATCAGGAATCAGTTATTTTCAATTGACAAATTTACAAGAGTTGTCAGCTGTGATGCAATATAAGATTTACATTTTTTTACTTTTTTTTGCTGGAATACCATCAGCTCCTGTAGCCTTTTTGATGTTTATTTTATTTAAAAAAAATCTACATTTTCGTTTGATACTTTTTTGAATTCAAAATCAGAATCATGCTTTCTGTTACTCATAATTTCTTTTATACTTGGGTGATTTGAGGGGTTATATATACTACATCTGCTCCAATTTTGTCTGCTACTGTGGAGAACAAATTATTAAAAACCTTTGAAACTTCATTTGAACTATTTACAATTTTGTCATTTTCACATAATAAGATTTTTTGTTCTCCACAGCTCTCTTAGATTTGGATGTATAACATTTTATAATACTTATTTATAATTTATCCATATTCTAAAATGATATGCAGATAATGTGTAATTTACAAACGGTCGAATTTTACCTATGCGAGCGTTTGACTAGACTTGCTACACGTCCCTTCCTAATTATGTTTTTTCCCAATTTTGCCCCTTTAACAATTTTACTGCTATAACTAGGAGAATACCATTAGACTGTCTATACTGACATCTGCAGGAGGAATGGACTTGTAAAGTTTGTCTGAGGCTTGATCAAACTATTTAATCTGAGAGTAAGTAAGATTGACATTTCTCCAAGGGCAATCATTAGACTGGCACTTATCAGTAAAGATATAAATAAGTAAGAAAGAAATAAACGAAAGGGAATTGTAGCGTTTGACATGACAGTGATTTTTTTTAATGTTGACCGTCGTGGTATTCTTTTTTTTTTTTAGAGTAACTCTCCGTATTTTACATGATTCGAGTGGGAAATAATCTGCACATACCTTTACACGTATCTGTTATATTTAAATAAAATAACGATTATGATCACACATTTAAGCATTGAAATATATCATTAAATAGTTTTACCACAATACAAATTGTGAAATCAATATATTTCTACAAATATAAGGAAATAGTAGGCCCGGGGTAAATCATCCAATTTGTAAACATGGCTGCAAACGGGAAAGGTGGCTTGTTGGCACGTTCAGATTTTCCACTATACACGGTGAATGCGTTAGACGAAAGACATTTTATAGTTGCAGGCGGTGGAGGTGCTGCAAAAACTGGAGTTGTGAATGCAATCGTACGTTGATTTCCATGTTAAATTCGCTTACCTGTCTTGAATATGTGGTTTTCACAATTCTTTTCATATCTTATTTTTTAATACCACGATTCCCGAGAACTACCAAAACTGAACATTGACCCGAGAACTGATAGATGTTCCCCGAAAACTTCATTCTCTGTGGTGCTTTTCTAGAATTTAAAGATATATAACTTGAGACTTGTCATTTTCCATGAAAAAAGTATAATTTTGCATCAGGAATTCTATTTTTTTTCTTTATGTTTACATATGGTAAATGTTATTATTCAAAGCTAAGAACTCTGCTTTATGAGTTTAATCATGAAATAGGAAATCTAGTCTTCTCAAACAATTCAATGCTATTGAGAATGATCTTGTAAGAGTCTAGTCCACAAGTTCCAATATTATACAGACTTTCTTATAAATGGAGAAAATTGAGTTCATAACAAGAGGAATGGTATATGCCTTAAGTTACATCATAAAAGATGCTTTATACTGGACTTAGTTGGCAGCTAGGATCATGATGGCAATGTCATTTAAACTCATTTAATAACTTAAAATAAAATAAAGCAATTTATTAAGTTCATGAATTTACTATTAATCAAAAGTTTAAGGTTTAAAGTGACAATTTAATGTTAAGTATAAGCCTTGTATCCTTATATTTTTTGCAATTCTTATATTTTCAGTCTGTAAGGATGAAACTTAAGGGTTGATATAAATGGTTAAGTTGTTCTATTAAGATGGATACATGTAGGTATGCCTGAATTTAATCCATTTTTTTAGGTACATTTGTACATGTATAAGGAAAATTCTACACAGCTAATAGAAATATATGTCCCAATATTAAGTGATAAAGTAACTATTGTGATAAGCTACTGATTTTCTCCCTAACTTAATTTGTTGTGTTTCTTTATTGAAGTAGGACTAATAAGGCTACTGGTGCAGTGTAAGGCAACTTGAGAGAAGTACCAATAAAGATGTGCATATTGGTTTAATTTAGAATGAAAAATAGGAAGTTGAGCTATATGCTGAGTTACAAACTGATAACTTGGTGGCACATGAAGTGTTTTTAGATTTTAGTCCACAGTGCATGAACTTTTACAGTACTATGTACATAGATTAGTTTATTATTGACGTAATAACATGTGTGCCATAAATGGAGTACAAATGTATATAGTATGGTGATGGAACAGTTCCCTGCACGTGTATAAAAGTGAATTGACATTAAGTTACTTTAAAGCTTCTAGTGCCTGAAGTTTTTCAATTAAGCACCCAGCTGGGATAGCATCCTTAACTCATATTGGATAAGACCAACTACCGTTGCATTGTAAATTGGTGGTGGGTACATCAGGCAGTGTTGATATCCTTTATACTAGTATCTTGACTGATTTGTGAAACGATTATGTTCACTGTAAATTATTCCTGCACTTACACACAGTTGCTTACAGTAATCAGTTGCTTATCCGTGCTACACTACAAAAGTAGTAGTACTTCAGATAGTGAAGGAAAGAATAAAGAAGAAGAGGTACAAGTCAAACGGTACCTGGTCAAATCCTTATTTAATGGAAAAGTCAAATTGGCACCTGGTTAAATTGGCATCTGGTCAAACCAGCACATACATATGTAAAGTAAATTTGGCATATATAATTGGTTATAATTAATTTGGCATTTATTAATATTTGATATAATATATATTATATAGATAAGTCAAGGGCCAATTTGACAAGAATTCATTCTAAGGCACTGGCAAGGATTATGTTGAAATGATACAATATTGAATAACAAAAAAGTAATTTTAAAACTCAAATTGCCAGAACTTTATGTTGGGTTAGGACCTGATGATATACATATGTAATAATGATATTGTAATTGTTACATGTACGTCAAGCTGTTGTGACGTTATATTAATTAAACTTTTAACTTAAGTTTTGTTGCTGGATTCTCTGATATTATGATTTATATACAAATGTATGTGGCAGGTGCAGTGCGTTTGACTTTAATCTTATTTGATTGGAATTGTTAATTTCAACCAAAGTTCATAGGGATGCTCTGGACACACATGCACCTCTATAAATGAAAACTGACCACAATGATATACCTGATAGTGCTGAAAGTTGTGTTCGTCGCTTATAATCAATTAAATCATTTAAATTTCAAATCAGTCATGGCTGGCAAAATAGGACCATTTCTTGACCCCTGATACATGAATGACTAATGTATTATTACATTTATTTGTTTTAGGAGGTATATGAAGTAAGACAGACAGACAATAAGTTGATAGCCAGCAGTATAGGTAGACATGACACAGGAACTAAAGCTGTTATGAATGGATGTTGTCACTATGATGGTAGAAAACACATATTAGCAGCAGGATTAGATGAAAAGTGTCACACATACTCATTAAAATATAAAGTTGTTTCTCCCAAGAAAAACTCAGGTGTGTAAGTCTTCATATGTCATCTTCTGTAATATTTATAGAAACAGGTGAAAACACATTGTATGATATTTTTATTAGTATCATTTTCAACAAATATGGCTAGTATGTTGTTTTAATATGTTGTTACAAACTGAAGGTAGATAAGACATGCTTAAAATCCAGGAACCTTATTCCAATTACATGAATTATGTTTACTGTAACTGACTTACATGGTACATCCAATAAGTACAGTAAACTGACATTTCTTCTCTTTTTCAGAAAAATGATAAAAGTTTGAGATAATAACTATTAAAACTTTTTTTGTTTTATTTAAATAAAAAATTGAAATTAGAAAAAATTGAATGGAAATGTGTGGTTAGGAGAACACTACGCTTCTCTCACATGCATGAAGAGATATGCCTTGCTAAGAAGTTAGAAGAGTTTCTGAATAAGCAATAGTAAGGGAAAAGGAATAAGGTATGAACTGAATGTTGACTTTTAGACGTATTTTTCTTATTTACACTGTTGGGTTGCTGTGTTATTGTCGTACATATGCAAGTCTTGAATTAACCTTCAGCCTCATGAACTCAGTGTTCTTTCCCCATATCTGCGTCCCATCTGATATTGCGTCATTGGAGTCACACATCTGTGTCATTTTTAACAAGTCATTCCCTGTTGAATTTTTTGTCAAAGTAATCGCTACAACTTTACATGCAAAGATCTGGGAAAAGGACACTGATTTGAGGCTTGACATATATAACTATTTGACTCTTACATAAATACCCCAGAATCATCTTTCGTTCACATCATAAACATACATTATATATTCCATCAGTCTCTTGTTTAAGAAAGGAAAAAAAAACTGAATTCTGTAATCTTTTCTTTATGATAGGTAAAACAGATGACACAGTTCGGAAAAGAAAATCTAATGATGGTGCTGAAGAAAATGGAACTAAACAAATTAACTTTGACATTGAAGAATTAGACAGTTTTGAAACCGACTTTAATAAAGATGGGAGTTTTCAGAAAACTGTACAATTTAGTATGGATCAGAAATTTTTAGCAACAGGTGGTGCTGATGGGTTTCTTCGTGTTTGGAAGGTATGGAATGTCTTGAAAATGTTGGAAGTTTGAAATAAGACAAAATATGCTGCATAGTGTATACTGATATACCTTTAACATAACTGGGCATCAATCAGTTTAATTATTTCTTTTCATACACTGAATATATTAAAAGTTATGTGTTTGATTTGTTCGACTTTTTAAAGTTTGTTAATTTGTTGATGTTACCAAGCAGTGTGTTTTTTCTATGCACAGATAAGCAGGATTGACATATAACAAAGAATTTCACTCAAATCAGGTGTGAGCCTTGGCTGGGATATTTCCTTTGGTTTTATTAAGTGGGTGAATATCCCATACTTTTTTTGTTTAATTAAGAATAAGGTCAGGTTTAAATATATAAATTTGTTTTTAAGATCTGAATTTTGTGTATCCATGTACATGTACCAATTTTACCATAGGATATTTAATAAACAATGATAAACACAGATAGATCAAAAGTTGTATATATTATTACAGTACCCTGAATTGAGTAAGATATTTGAAGTCCATGCACACAAAGGAGATATTGATGATGTAGCCATCAGTCCTGCAAATGATAAGGTAAGTCATTTGTATTTATTTAACTTATATCTCAATTAAGGGAGACATTATGTTTTTGTAATATTTTTTCTTTGGTTCTTATTCTCATAGAACCTTGTCAGAGCTATTTTTATAGCATTTTTATGAAGTGTTACCCTTGTCCTTCCCATTATACATCGTGTACGCCTCCACAGTTCTCTTACTTAAAGTTTGCCGCAAACAAATGTTATGTAACATTGCTTATTACCACAAAACTCAGATCAAATTAGAATTTGGGTAGTGTCACTTTTACCGTTCTTGAGTTATGTCCCTTTATAATGTTAAATACAAGTGGGGGCTTTTCCCAATTTATTTTCACTTCCAGCACTTTTTACTTGTGTGTACAATATAAAAAATCTGTTTTTCGGCTATGATGTGTCACTAGAGTTAACAATAAAAACAATTTTGTTTTTCAGAAAAGGTAGGTTCATTTGATTATACATAATTATGATGGCATTAAGTTAGCATTTTATCTATTTATTGCATTTAAGAACCAATCAAATTTTTATGTTAAATATGTGGTCAATAGCTACTTTTATATGATAGATAGTAACAGTTTCTAGAGACCACTGTGCCTGTGTATGGAACGCTAAAGAGGGGAGTAAAGACTGTGAGCTCAAATGGCCGTTAAGTGATCAGTATCGGCATAGAGCATGCAAGTAAGTTATACCTGATCATTTAGGCTTTGTTTGTAAGTAAAGTACTTAGACTTGTAATGCATAAAAGCTGAAAACATGGGCTTGAAAGCATATTTAAACCAATTATTTTTCAAGGATATAGAAATATATTAATAAAGTACTTTCACAGAATTGTATGTTATTTAACATTTTCGCAAGATCTTCATCTTAAATGGTTTCAAGCAGAACATTAAATTTACCAAAAAATATTTCAGATATGGTTTAATAGAGGGAAGCAAAGAACATTATAACTTGTACACAATCAGTATACCTGTAAAAAGATCGCAGAATCCAGCACCTTGTTACCTTGCTATGTGGGATAGTAAAAAATTTACAGTTAAACGAATGGTCAGTACTGGAATAGAGGTGCTGTCAGCATTGGCTATCAGGTGAATTATTAACAATCTTGGAGATATGCTTTACAGCATTGACTCTCCGGTTAATTGTTTTACAGCATTGACTGCCTAGTTAATTGTTTTACAGCGTTGACTCTCCGGTTAATTGATTTAAATCGGCGAAGCCAATAAAACCATCAAATATTAATACTGCAAGATACAAATTTTGAATAGACTATTTTCATATTATCCATTTTTGACTCCAGATGGGAGTATGACATTTGCACCGATTTTAAAAGTTTGATCTTTCACTTTTTGACAGCTTACCTACTCTGGGGTAGGACATCCTGGTGCTACTAGAAGTAAGAGCAACTTGGGGGGGGGGGGGGGGGAAGGGGAGGGGGGTTTACTGTTTTCTGATGATTTTGTTGTGAATATAAAACTGAATTTTCCCCCAAATTTTACAGCTTTTTTGCTTGATTTTATTTGACTGAGTACCTGCTAGATATCCTACCACAGACATGAAAAAATATAAACTGCAGAATCACAACACAATAATATGAAACTAGTTTATTGATGATTTGATATTGTTTCAAGTAGACTAGAAATGAAATAACTTGATAATAAATGATTTGCACATTCAAAATAACCTGACATGTTGGTACTAGCTCAATACAAAATTTTTAAATGAAGATATTCTTATTTACAGTGTAAATACCGACTTTAGAAGAAAAAAAAAGGATTAAACTAAGCTTCTACATAAAATATGTAATAAGTGAATAACCTTTATAACCCCCAAGGGTGACTGGGGAATAGAAATATGGTCAATTGGTCTCCTTCCGACCGTCAGTAAAACGCTTGCCAAAGTGGGGCGTCCGTTTGGCTGTATGGGATGTATCAAGTTCGCAGTCACGTCCGGTCAGATTGGGGACGTTTAATCTGATGCCTCGTGTAAGGAGAGTGCCACGCTCTTTGCACGTTAAGAAATCTTGCAACAACTCTTTGAGGGGTCCGTAGGTGACCTGTTGCAAGGCAAAATTTCTGTCCCTATCCAATATACCCTCATTTTCTAGTGGCAGTCCAAATTTCCCCGACCATCATCCCTAAAGGCCTCTATTATGACAATACCTACCTATAGTATTAATTGTGAACTTGTTCTCATCCTGAATATGCATGAAATATTTGCCACTGGACGTTAAGCAATCAACAATCAATCAATCAATAACCTTTATATGGTTGTTTCTATTGTAGTGATGATGGGACTTATGCGGCTGTAGGTACAATCTCAGGAAGTGTGGCAGTCTTTATCTCTTTTAGTTTACAGGTAAACATAATTTCTCACTTGGTTTATAAGTATTAAACATTTTCTCATTTATATTAAAGGTAACCCATTTCTCATTTAGTTGACCACAATAATATTTTCGACTTTTAGATAAACCTATGATATAAAAAATGTTGACACAAAAAATGAATGTGATTTTTTACTTGCTTTATTTAGTGTTTAAGTTTTTTGGAATCTAGTAGCTTTCAAGAGTTTTTTTTTAAATCAAGGCCGTAACAAAAAAAATTACTTTGAGCCACACCACAGATCTCAAATTTCAAACATTTACGTGGGCTATGCAAAGATATTTTAAAGAAATTAACTAATTGGAATGCTGTCAAGCTTCCTTTTGTGAAATAAAATGATATGTATAAAGCACAACACAAACAGTTTTAAGATGTATATATGAATATCTCTGTATATTGTCTTGTAAGTGCAACGTCTTCTTCAGAGGATGTAAATATTGATTAAACTTTACATAGAACACTATAAAAAATATAATTCCAGTCCAACTTGTGAAAGGAGAGATAATCAATTTACTAACTTCAATATGGAAGTATTGTGTGGTAGGGGCATCATTATGTGAGTTAATTCAATGTTTTAGTTATATAAAAGATTTTGAAACAAATATTTTGCTTGTGTCTTTTTTGCTCTTCAGCTTAAGATTTATTATTAATAGTATCCTTTTTAATTTCAGAAATTATATAGTGTCAGTGAGGCCCACAATATATTTGTAACAGGTTTAGATTTTTTACCGAGTTCGAAAGCCACAGAGGCAGTGACGGGAGATAAAGATTTTACGCTACTCAGTATATCAGCTGACAATACCATTCGTGTTCATCAAGTTGCCAAACGCGGTTAGTATTATAGCATTAGAAACATTTAAAAAAATGCTTTAAAAATTATAACTCTTTTATTTATGTTCTTTCAACAACTGTTGACCATTTGATTTTGTATTTGTAAAGAATTCAAGCAGTCATGTTGTTGTACTGTACACATTCTTTGTGTAGGTTGATACTTGAGTTTCTGGCATTTAAAATTTAGGGCTTATATGCCATTTGCATTTCCCTGTGACAAAACAGTGTGATTTTTAAAAATTATCACTAATATTGATTAATTCAGACCACACGATCGGTTGTCCTAACAAAATAATGCATTTGTATCCATTGGTGTAAAAGTGTAATTTGAATACATTCAATTAGTGGTGTATTTCTATGTTATTGAATATTTGTTAAATGAGTAAATATCTCTGAATAAAAATGGATAAATGGAGATGTAGGATACATATATATCAATCAGACAGTAACGTACATGTAATTACCCAGAAACCAAGACATTTATACAAGCATCCCAACATTTCTTACTATCCTTTTGTTCAGAATTAAAAGCAGTCTAGGAAACAAAAGTTAAGATAATACATTGTATAGTGAATTGATAAAAGATAATACTTATACATTGTATAGTGAATTGCTAAAAAAAAAATATTCAAGGAATGTAAGTCTCACTGTATATTATGCAAGATTGATTCTCTTGCAAGGTACAGTACGTTTTTTTGTGTCCTAATTTTTATTTTTTCAAATTTTCTATACTTTTAATTACAGGATCATACAGTATAGTGTTATTGCTCATTGGACTGGTAGTTATAGTTGTGTTATTATTCATCTTCATGGCAGAAATGGGATTATGACAAGAGTTATCCCCCATTCTCAGATGGCAGCCATTAACATTCCATCAAAACTAGTGGATCTGATTGGTAGATCATCATTTAATTAATTGAACTTCAAAGTGAATTAAAATTACAATGCTGTGATAAACAATTAACTTTTTATATTGATCTTATTAAAAGGGATGAGGTATACAATATTTTATATGCTTTACAATGTACTAAATATAACTTTCAATCATGATATCAGCTGGCTGGTTATTTATTATTATTCTCAGAACTCTGATATTTAAGAACTCTGGTATTATAAAATAGATATGGTCGACCACTGAAAAAAAATGTTACATTTTCTGGTTGTTACAAAATTTTTACTGTATCTGGTTATGAAAAATATAATTATTGTAAATTCTTAGCTGAAAAAGGGAGCTAGCTTGTTGATAGTGGAAAATAACTATATCAGTTTGTTCCATTTTTCGAAAAATACAGGAAATTCACTTTTAGAAATGGATGATTTCATGAGCAGTGGCACTGATATTGCTTTTTGATATAAACAAACCAATTTACTTACTTCTCACTGTCAGATAGGCTATTTCGAAATTATTATGTCACCAATTTTACCGTAATAACAATTGGGGAAAATTGCAATATAAAACAGACGCATTTAAATTATTCATTAACTGTTGAAGTTTAATTTCTACTGGTTATATTTTATGTACTATTTTTAACTTCTAGAAAGACCTATTTCTGAAATAATTTGATATAAACAAGGACTGATTTCACTGGCTTAGAATCAAATGTCAACATTTAACTGTCAATTGTTATTGAAAAGAAAACTATAATTTTTACACAGATAGATAAAAGATTATCATGTCCTAAACAATTTATGTAAGGTGACATTCATGTTGGGTTTTTGTCTCCCTGTCACAAAAAAATCTGCATAAAGCTAATAATTTTACTCAGGAATTGAACACCAGTCCATAGTATTTCTTGTTAAGAAGTTGTACATCCCCTATGTTATTTGATGTTCCACAAAGCAATCTCGTGACTTTTCATTTTTACATATTACAAGAAAACGTAGTAATCGTCTTTGGAATAGGCAGAAATTCAGCATAATTCCTTCATATTGATATTAGTTGTTGTTATCCTTCCATTTGATCATTTTCATCAGGTACCTTTCTATTACATGTACTTTTCATTGTCAATGGAAACTCAATGGAAAGTTATGAAATAAATTTAAAGAATTGCATTGACATGTTTAACATGTAATTGTGTGTTTCAATTTTATATTTCATTTTTCAGTTATTCGTATAGAGTTACATCTTATAATATTGGACACTTATGTTTTAAAGCATAAAACCAACTTATTTTGTCATATTAGAACCAGCCTTTCTCTAGTCTTTGAATATGTTTTAGATACACTTGTTTAAAAATTGTAATTTTATTTAGTTCTTGTAGAGGTTATTTTATCTGTTAAAGGTTATATATTTATTTTTATTTATTAAATGATTTATGAAATCACTATGTATGAAAAATATCAAGCAAATAAATAAAAATTGAAACTTTCTTCAGTTGTGTTTGTTTCAGAATTTAAAATCCTTCTAGGACTGGCTTAAAAGTTTCCAGATCATAAAACTACATATGAAGCAAATTAACAGATTGCATTGCACACAACATTCTATACATCCTATCCATGTCCTTTTCACAAAATTTGTCAATGAAATAAAAACTGATATTCAAGTTACAAAATGAAGTGTATGTGAATAATCATTAACTATTAAGAAAATTACTTAATTTGTGCATAGTGCATGAATCTATTCATTCTAAAATATCAATGATGTCATTGTAAAACATATATTTAAAATTGGGGTTCAGCTAAAATGATGAAAAAAAGGTCTAATTCATAATTTCATAATCCAATGCTTAATACAATGCAATGTTTAATTTTTAATTCCAACAGCATAACCATGGCAATTTATTCCCATTTGCATGAAGGGAGGTAATCCTGTTCCTTCATGTTAAATGGGAGATAATCCATTTACCTCAACGTTGCCATATGGTTAAATGTCTTGTAAGAAAACTCCTAAAATACTAGATTGAAATTAATGAAAATTTACACAGCTGTAGAACACTACTAGATGATCCGCATAAAGAAATGTAACCCAGGAATAACTTGTGAAACAGGAGATAATAAAATTTAGAGGGCAGAAGGTAGGTATCCTTCAAAGTTTCATTTTCATTCATTAATTTGTTTTCACCACTCCACTCTTATAATCCCAATCTTGACCGTAACAAGATGATTTAATGAAACTTTCCAAGAATCTTCAGTATCCAATGCAATGTGCACTTGTCATTTTATTTATTTCAATACCACCATGGAATGAATGATCTTGAAACTGTCCTGTGTGAGCATGGTTCCCTTCAATGCAGGGTTTGAAGATATAAATTCCTTGCAGGTTATAAACTGGTATTTCCTGCCTCTCTGCTGACTGCTGAGCACATGTCATTTAGGAGTAAGAGCAAAGACATGTTGGTTTGCTGTCAGAACAATGTGTCCAGTATGGTGACATTTATTCCTATGGACTGGTACCTTATGAACTATTTCTATGGATTAATTATTATTCCTTGGATACCAATTTTTGTGGATTTTTTTCTGAAACAAGTGCCTATAAATGATAGATGTTTACTTTTATTTTCATGCTTACTTTCACATATGTTGCACAAGAAAGTACTTTCCTCTCATTTATTCTAACTTAAAATTTGAAGATCCCGTAACTTGATCAATTGTAATACTAAGTACCCCAAGTACCATGTAATTGATTTTGCAGGTACATGTTTGTAAACAAACTGAGATCGCAATGCAATCAGCAATTTATCGATTTGTTTCTACTGGTCCGCTGGACCACCAGCTCACAAAATCTACTGGTCTGACACAAATTCCACTGGTCTGCTAATTTCGACCCTTGGTTGCAAGTTAGGAGCCTGTAATTGAGTGGTTTTTGTTTTTTGCTCTTAATCATATTTGTTTTGCGTTTATTGTTTTGTATATATAGATTCCACAACTGCAACAAGTGTACATTCTTTTTTGTATTACGATATTTCTCCATTCGAGACAGTTAAATTTTAATATTTAAAGTGGGAGGCTTGTTAAGCTTTTTAAATGATTAAAATTTAACTGTTGAGAGTGGAGAAATATCGTAATACACGAGTTACAGTAGTGGAAACTGTTTCTCTTATGATTTTTATCCTTCCTTTTTAAAGATTCAAGGAAAGTTGTGTACTTTTGATGTGACGTCACAATATAAAAATTTAACGTCACAATTAAATTTCAACCAATCATTTGCCGAGAACAGATTTTTCACTAGTGAGGAGAAATATTTTTCTCACACCAGTCAGGAAATGTGAAAATAGCACAAAAATTAGAAAAAGTGTGTTCTTGTATTGTGCTGTTGGACCACTGTCCCAGGTTAGGCTCAATCCAACTTGGGTAACCCTGCCTCATTCTGTATGGGCGTCAGGAGCCTGTAATTTAGTGGTTGTTGATTGTTTGCCGTGTAACATATTCTTTTTGTTCATCATTTTGTATGTAAATTAGGTCATTAGTTTTCTCGTTTAAATTGTTTTACATTTGTCATTTTGGGGCTTTTTAAAGCTGACTATGTCCTATTGCAGAAAAAAGCTTTCAAAAATCAAATAGATTCCAATATTTTTATTTCTATAAAAATATGTCATTGCACTGTTAATTGTTAACAGTGACTTACAAATAACAAATATGGACGAATTATTACACCAGCCACAGTTCTGAAACACAATATTAGAACATCACAAAATATTAATCAAACCAAAAATCTTCATAAGTATTGCTGTTATTTAATCACTTGACTGGGTATGGTAAACTAATTTTCTGATGTCAGTAATGTTGGTAAACATATTAAAAAATCTATATTAACATGTTAAATAAGATAAAACAAATTAATTAAAATGTATAACATAAATAAGATTTATAAAGATTTTTTTGATAAATAAATAAAATGTCATTACTGATGTGTAAAACGAGATGAAGACAAAAACATGTGGCTAGGTTATCACAGATAATTTGACTAAACCTGAGATTTCAGATCTCATAACAATAATATACTACATGTATATAGATAAAATATCTAATTCTTCAGTTCAGATATTTAAAATTCTGACTGGCAGTGAATCATGTTTGTCTATAAAACATACTCATAATTCTTCATTATTTCTTCGGACGTTATACAAATCTTGCATCAATAATTATTTCCATTTCTATGTAATAAAGTTAAAGTTGAAACTGCTCTACTTTTTTATTTCTCTGCCTCTCATTGACAGACTACATATGTTTAAATTTTTGCTGATTTCTTTCACGTTATATTTTCTCTCTCTCTCTCTCTCTCTCTCTCTCTCATGAAATTATATAAAAATAAATTATTAAATAATTAGCACTAAAAATGAATTTGCCACCTGTATTACATTGTACTCAATAGTACCTAGTTTATACAATAAGTACAATCATAGGAATGTAATGTTGTCATTGATATTATTGCCATAACAATCACTTTCATGATATTTTCATACAAATGCATGTGTTATTCTCACAATATCAAATTATCTACAAATAAATATGCATTCATTTACAAGGCTTCAATATATTGTGTAACACCATTTAATAATGTCATGTTAAGCATTCTTAGGATGCAGATCTTTGTCTCTAAAATGCTTTACTTCCTGGTCGTAACCATGAATCATCTTGGAGTGTCTGGCCGGACGGAGGTCTACAAAAGATATACAGTTTTGTATAAATAACTGAAAATTATATTTTATCTGACAAATCTATTCCCAGTATTTAAACTGGTTCCAAATGATATCATGTATAAAAAATAGAACTTTTATTGTTGTATTCAATGGAAAAACTGAAATAAAGATCCATTGTTTTTTCACAATAGTTCAACATATAAGACTTTTAAGCTGCATTTCAGTTTTAAAATGTGCAAAATTCAGCATCATTCTTTTCTGCAAAACATTAACTGTACATCTAAGCAGGAAAAACTGACCACAGGTAGTTGTAATCTTAATCATTATATCTATCACTTAAAATATACACTGATTACTTAAAAATTACCAGTACTTCTGACTTGATCTAACTTTTTAAAATATAATTGTCAAAATGCAAACATGAAACAAAATAAAATTATACACTCAAATGCACCCATCTAAGCTGTTCCAAAGCAAATATCATTTTTTTTTGCAATTGAGAGTTAGCAACCATAGCAAGATAATTTGATAATTTTTGTAGTTTGCACATGACATGGATGGCTATACACCAATACAATAACTTCATATGTTGATTGTGTAACATCTGTTTGAAACAAAAAATGATTATCTTTGAAAAGGCTAAGCATAATTGTTTTTTCTATCTATACAAAAATTTGTAGCATTATAAGATCTTATAAGAAAATATTTTAAAATATAAATTTGAAACTAAAAAAATTAAGTAAAAAAAGGTAGATCACACAAGACACAAAGACTAAAGACATAAAAAAAATCTGTACAAAAAAAAACAGTTAACAGGGCAATGCGAACTGATGTACAGTCTCTAATTATACTTATACACAAAAGTAGAAAATAAAACACAGAACATGAATTTAAACTTATAAACTAATACTAGTAAATAAATTGACATTTCCTTGTGTTTTCTTATATCTTAGTTGAAGGTAAGTTTTGTAAAACTTCAACCTGATAATGCAATTGTTGAAATAAAATATTTAATAAATTCTTAGAAAGCTATTGAAATAACTGGTTTTCTAGAATTTGTATTATCTTCTAGTTGCTGTTGAAAGTGACTAATTGAATTTAATAAAATAATAAATTTTTTAATTCTTTTATTTAAAGTCGGTAAACACAGTTATTTTTTTGGAAAGGTCAATTTTTATGCCCCACCTACGATAGTAGAGGGGCATTATGTTTTCTGGTCTGTGCCTCCGTCTGTCTGTGCGTCTGTTCAGGTTAAAGTTTTTGGTCAAGGTAGTTTTTGATGAAGCTGAAGTCCAATCAACTTGAAACTTAGTACACTTGTTGCTTATGATATGATCTTTTTAATTTTAAAGCCAAATTAGACTTTTGACCCCAATTTCACGGTCCACTGAACATAGAAAATGAAAGTGGGAGTTTCAGGTTAAAGTTTTTGGTCAAGGTATTTTTTGATGAAATGAAGTCCAATCAACTTGAAACTTAGTACATATGTTCCCTATAGTATAATCTTTCTAATTTTAATGCCAAATTAGATTATTACCCAATTTTCACAGTCCATGAAACATTGAAAAGGATAGTGCAAGTGGGGCATCCGTGTACTTTGGACACATTCTTGTTTTTTTATGATTACTGACATTATTTACTATTAAAAAAAAAGAAGAAATAAAAGGCTTTAAAAAAAACAATACACTGAATTAAAAAAACAAGACAAGACAGTCTACATTTACTCACATTCCCGGCTTTTCCAGGAGCAGGACTTTTAAAAGACATTTACAATACAGGACAACATCAAATTATATTTTATTCATCAGCTGAGATTAACTGTGGTATTATGAGGATCAACTTTACAGATGATTTTTATGTAAGATGAAAGAAATTGTAGCAATTTTCTTTAAAATTAAGTTTGTGAAAGAGCTAGTAATGACCATTCATAAATATATTATGTGTAAGCTATAAAAATCTGTTTCTCAATTTTTTTAATCTTTTTGTGTGACATATCTTTTACATTATTGTGGTAATATTAATGACCTTCACCCTTTATTATTTTGTTTTACCTGTTATATCTTTGTTTTGCCATAAATCTGTCTAAGATATCATCAGGATCAGCTATTGAAACATCATCAGCTGAAAAATATACATGTATTGATTGGTAATCAGTTATCAGGTTTTCAGAAATATTCAAATTACAGGAAAAGATGAATAAAAGGATTTAATATAAATAAACCAATAATTCCTATGTATTTTCATATACATTTCCTATTGACATCCTCCAATTTAGTGTTGTACTGTTGTGTAATTTAGTAAAGTGCAGCAAGTCATCTAAATAATTTAAATCAGACCTACTGCCAACCACTTTGAAAAATCAGTTAAACCCAAGTAAAAAAAAAAGGGAAAGAATTCCTCAAACAATTTTATTATAACAGTTTTACAACTTCAATATGTGTTTGATCTTTCTGTGAAGTTCAAGGTAATGGGCTGAAAACTGTAGATGATAACACAAAATAGCTACATCCAATACATCACTAAGAGCAGGTTTGAACTTTGTCCAAAATGTTGTAAATGCATTGAACAAACTATAAGAAACCTGCTACAATGTAACATCACCAAATTTCTTAAAGAACAAAACCATTAAATGTTTAAATGATTCAGTGTTCATCTTTAGTCATCTTCCATACAGCACTGAAAATTAACCTCTTTCCATCAGGCTACCTTACACCCATCTTACAACCATATTTTATAACTTACTGTTCATCTGATGTAATCTCCGTAACCTAGCATCATTTTTCTTCTGTATCCTGTCAACATCTAAACTTGTTGTAGATCCCATAGGGTTTAATGATATGCTTTCAGGCTAAAACAGAAATAGGGTTCAGTAAATAAAACTCTGAGAAAGGGCACATACTTGTGTGCAATTCTGTTTAAATGTGATTCTAAAAATTGATAATGGAAATGAGGAATATGTCAAAGAGACAACAACCTGACCAAAAAGCTGATAACCTATGGGTCTTCAATGCAGCAAGAAAATCATGCACCAGGAGGTGGTCCTCAGCTGGCCCCTAAACATAAATGTGTCTTTTTGACTACATATACATGTACATCTGGATAACAACCATAACATTCCCTTTAACTGATCTCAAACCAATTCTAACATAGAATAATTAATTTTAATAACTTATCCTATTAATCCAGAAATTTCCATTACACTTAATTTTAGCAGTTCTATTTAAAAACTTTTGTTACTGGGGATATTTGTACTAAATATTTACACTTATAAAATAACAGTTAAAATCTTTGTAAAAAGTTTCAAAAATTAAAACATTTTTTTGTAGCATTAAAACTTAGCTCCAAAATTATGCAATATTCAATTTCTGATTATTTAAAATATTGTGTACCCTTGGGCTAAGAGGAAGTCTTTCTCTCCTTCTCATTCTTGCTGAGTCATTACGTTTGGGTAAATCTTCAAAGTCTTCAGGGAAATGGTTGACTGTATCTACATCTGAAATTATGGTAGAATACAAACATGTTGAGAATTAAAGATGTATATGAAGTATATATAATAATAAAACTCATATAAACAAAGATATAGATAAGAAGAAATGCTAAAACATATAAACATATTTAAAAGTGTTTTCTTTCAGAAATTAAGTTTTTATCAAATGCTTAATCGAAATTTTTGCAGCTTTATAAAAATTTAAGCAAAATAATGTAACCAGTGTGTTTAAAAAAAAAAATCACAATGTGCACAAACTAATTTCAACATAAAATGGACATGTACGTAAGTTCTCAAAAATGAAACTTTGAAAAGAATAATATATCATGCTGCACATGCATTTAGAACCCCATAGCCTTATTTACTTTCTATTGTGAATTTTAATTTAGCTATCACCCCATTTGATCCCAAGCTATGTTCTAAGCTAGTCCTATTTCACATGCACTTTTATCTAGAATAATCTGTTCACTCCACAAAACCTAGTTCTGTTAGATGCCACACCAGTGTATTATCTGACTTAGATCATCCACAGCATAAAGTTTAGGTATTAATTAGATGTCAGCAAAAAACAAAACTGAAATTATTTTGTAGCCAAATGATGGAAAACATAAGGTTAAGAATGAACACCAAAAAAAACTTTCTGATGGTTAAAATTATAAAAGATCAACCTTAAAAATAACATAAACAGACATACATAGAAACAACACACAGTACATATACAAAAGCAATATACAAAGGACAAGCACAAATAATAAAATGATAAAGCAAGAAATTCTAGTACTGTCTCTCAAGTTCTGTATGTGAAAAGTTTTAAATTTATAATATGATCATAAAATGTAATCCTTTTTGAACATGTTACCAGCTTAAGGAAATCAAAATAATTCTATAACCAACAGGTTTTTTAATAGTTACAAAGATTATGCTTTTTTCTATAATTTCTGGTTTGTATTAGAAAATTTAATCAACAATTCTATAGTGTTCAAATTAAAACATAAATTGGAAGCTAAAACACAATATATATATATTATATATATATGTAAGTGGCTTTAACAAAATCTAGGCTGTTTTATTATTACTAGAGAAACAGTACTATGTTAGTTCTGGTGAAATGGTGGATACTAAAACAAACCTATAAATGCACTGTTGGAATTCAGCATGGACTTTGGACTCATAGTCCCCTGTCGTCCAGTACCATAGTCTGTGGGAGAATCGTGCAGTGTTAGTCGCCAATGAGATCATGTGACAAACGCATACATTAAGTAGATCTTGTTTAAATTCAAGTTACTTATTGAAATTTACAGAAAAAATATTTATTCTTGTTTAATCTGTATTAAAAAACAGCTTGTCACAAACACTTATTCTTAAGTTCAGCACCACATCTGACATCCACTAAAGGTAAATATATTCTGGGGTAACAACGGCAATAATTGACAATGAACTCTCATATTTTCAGACATTTTTGTTAGAATCATCAATATTTTCAAGTAAATAAAGAGTAAAACGTAATCACTGATAACTTAGAAATAAATTATTCATGCTTTGCATAAATAAAATTCTGGCTTTTAGGGTTTTTGTAAAAAATCATTTTAGATACATTCTTAAAATTAGCAATACAAATATTTAAATTTGCAAAATTATTTTTGTTCTTCACTGTTTATTATATCAATTCATGATCACACTTCTTAACTAACTTTTATTAAGAATATGATCCAAGAAAGTTTATAAATTTAGTAAACAATAACAAGTAGTATACATTCTACAGATCCTTTCTTGGACCCAAATAAAGCTGAAAGGAGATGCAGGGATATTCATCACACACAATTCATTCACATAATTACATGTAATATTTTCATCACAGAAAACAAATAGTGATACTGCCATTTTAAAGCTTTCATCTGAACTAAAGTACTAAGTAAATAAAAACAGCTTCTATATACAATAAAAAGCCAGAGGTGAATATATGTAGTCTTACTTAATTGAAAAATTAAATAAATGGAAAATTGTACTCTTTGTAAAGGAAGGAAATGCAGAATTCAAATTCTAAAATATCTCTGTAGGAGTTAATGTTAATTGTAATTTAAAAGATTATATCATTGTACAATTGACTGGACAAATGACAAAATTCTAGATAAATACGGGAATCTATATTCATACACTTGTGACAGGAACAGTGACATCTCTTATCAAGAGAGTGAGTCCATTTGGTACAGTGTACACAACCTGGTCATAAAGAGCAATAAATACCATTATTTACTCAACAAAGTGCAACCAAAGTGTTCTTGGTGTATGTACACAACCTGGTCATAAAGAGCAATAAATACCATTATTTACTCAACAAAGTGCAACCAAAGTGTTCTTGGTGTATGTACACATTCTAATCATAAGTTTTGAGTTATATTTGTGTTTCAATAATATCGTTGTATATGTGTTTTGCATCCACCTACTTTTACCAAACACCAAAGCTCTTATCATTTGAAAGATACTTAATGCCATTGAAAGTGTCTCAAACTTATCCATGAAACAACCAAGATTAAACAAATTACCACCTAGTTCTTCTTCTATACTTTGTCTCACAGCTGAAGCATATCCTATTACATACCAACAATATTTGAATGAGTTCTTTTATCACATGCAGGTAAACAAGATGTCTCAGAATAATATGTGTGTCTTTAACAGAGGGGTTGGTGAAAGAAAGTAATATTACATGCCAGTTACCTCCCCTTAGACTAACAGTCAATAGAAACTATCCAGAGAAATACTATTTTTACTCTTGTATATTAGTACTTACTTCTGTCTTTGAGATTTTTGAGGGTATCTTCTTGATGACGTAACAATGCATCTTGTTGTGATTCTAACGCTGAATTAGAGGTAGGGGCATCAGGAAACATACTTCTAAATGCTCGCCCGGGAATCTGTATCAGCTGAAAGAGTAATTTATCAAGTTTTAGGTGAAAGCAACTATTGTAGTCAATTTGATAATTTATCTATATGAGATTTCTTTAAGACTTTACATTTGTAGCTCTTTATGTACAATATAAGAAACAAACAAAAGAATATGATGGGAGCCATGACAAGAGGGCTGGAGTGGTTTCTCAAAAAAACTTAAGATTAAGATTGACCATAAGTCATGAACAATTCAGTATACTTACGATCAATCTTATTGGTACGTTTTGTTTTGTGAAATTGACCCCTGATGCATGTTCATAAGTCAATAGTGATCAAAATCCGATAACTCTGAGGTCACTGTAACATACAAAATGTACTTACTTTTATATTTTAATTCATTAAATTCTTGTAATGTTCTAGGATTTGCAGTATCTGACTGTCTCTGTGGTACAGCAGCATGGCCTTGTTTAGCTCTCTCAAACACATCTATTTCTCTCCTGTATAATATAATAAGTGACAGGTGAAAAAACTACTGTATTATGATTTTTAGTTAATTCCAGTCCACATAGTAATTAACCTTCTATTCACTCTTGTATCTGAATATCAAAATATGTAAACACAAAAAAATGTAGACAATGTTTGAAAAATAGTCATTGTCTTAGTCAACTTGAAAAAATTACAAGTGATTGAAACCCTTCACAATTATAAAAGTCTTTTATATTTTTTTTCATGCAAAATAAATTAGCTTCAAGGATTTCAAATAATAAAGCAGTAAATATAGTACATGTACAATTAATGTTATTGTCTTGTCACTCAACTATATCTCACGTAAATAAAAACATCATACAATGTATTAGGTTTCATCCCTCGTATCATAATGTGTTTAATACTTACGGTGGAGGTCTTTGTACCATTCTGGGATCAAACACATCTGGTTCATTCTGAAAAATATAGCAGTATTTTGTAGGAATAGAAAAAAAAAAGAACGAACAATGTTTGAAAAAATAAGCTTCATTCTTTCTCAACTAGGAATGAATATATGCTAAAAAAATCATCCTTTTATGACAATATTAAGCATGGAGTAAACTAAAAAGATAAAATCATTAAAAAGTCTGTTATTTCTGATTGGGGTCTTTAAGGCTAACACAGATTAATTTTAGTGAACATTGTTTCAGAATTGTAAGGTTCACTAAAAGAACAATTTCCACCAAAAAGCATTGTATACTATAAAATTTATAGTATCAAAAAAGGGTGATAGATGTCTCTAAAATACAGGAATCATGATATTGAAAGTTAGTTTTGATAATATTGATTTAATCTGTGAAAATACCAGTAAATAAATGTTTATATAAAACTATTCTACATGAAGCGGCTTATCATGCATTTATTTGACGCTTGAATTAAAATATATATAACAATCACTATTATCCCAAAATTCAGTAGCAACATATTTCAATTTGAATGAAACGGTGTCCAAGAAGCTGTATGCATTATTTTTATATACAATACCCTTTATTAGCTACAGTATGACTATTATTTTAAATTGGGAAAAGGGGGGGGGGGGGGGGGAGAAACCAAGAAGTCTGTTAAGGACCATTATCTATGTACATGTCCTATAAACATTAATTGAGTATATGGAAATATTTTCCTATACAAAAGGGCAAAAAAAAAAGATTACCAGTTTGTATTCAAGATTATGCTTTAATGCTTTTCAGACAGAGTCTTTCATAAATTCTCTGCCACAGAAGAAGCAATCATTGATCTCAAATTTGTATTAAGGAACCTCAGGTGCAGATGAGATAAAATTACAGGTATATTTAGAAAGACATTTGAAAACCATAACCACTTCAAACAGGACAACATTTGTGTACAACCAAAGCACAACATGATATACTTATGATAAATTTTAACACTATATTTAATATAATTATAGCTCTAAATCAAGATATAAGACAATAGAACTATTTATATTTAGAGCATAATTTACTCAAAGCATGTTCTAATTTAATTTCAGTCAAAACTACGAAAGACTAATGCCATGCAAGAAAAGCATTACAACAAAAGTCAACCATAAAACATACGTAAAAAAGATCTAAAAGGCGGGCCTCATCAATTGCCTTTTCAACCTCATCGCAAAGAAAATTCATTTGCTACAAAGATACACATATGCATATTTACAGCATATATGTACACTTTCCAAAAAATATTTTAAATCATTTACTGATAAAGACTTTGTCTTGTAACTTTTTCAAGCTTGAAAATATGTGAATAGGTAGGGAAAACAATCAGAAATATGTGATAAGGTCAATAAAATTCCCTTTACATGTTATATGCAAAGCCCTGTAATTTTGTCACAGTCAAAGTCTTGCTGTAAGTAAACATTCCATATGGAATCAGAGCCTCTGAACTCTGAGCAAAAGTGATATTTTCTTGATTATGCCGGAATATGTAAAGGTTACATTTTAACCTACGCAATATATGAAAATCTAAATTATATGATAAGGGTGGGGTAACAGTACCCAAGCGATACCCTGATCAGTTAAGTATTGAAGTAAACCCCCCTCTCTGAAGCACAATTCTAACTGGTTTCTGTCAAATTACAGTTCATCTTTAAAGTCATTTGACCTAAGTGAGGGCTACATTCATCATATTCATAGATAGGATATGAAAAATTCAAGCTGCATTTTTATCTAAAATTAAGATAAAGTTCAATAAAGTGATTGTATGTTGAATATTTCACATATATCAAAGTCTTAAAGACATGACTGTTTCAATATGGATCATGTTGTTAAAAATAAACAGTGTGCCGATTTGTTGCTATTTACATTATTTTGCTTGGATACAAATGATGACACAAACCTTTTGGTTCTCCAGAGCATTTTCTACTCTCTTTCTTTCACTCTGTAATTGTTTTCTCATTGTAGCTAATTCTTTAAGAACATCAGAACCTGTAATGACAAGTATATCTCATGTATATATATTCAAATGTTTGTACTATAGATTATATCTAAACAGGAATGTACTATATTTTTTTTACATGGAATGATTGTGGTACGTTTGTTTGGCTCAGTACATCTGACATGGACCTCATTTTCAGTTTTTTTTGCCAATGTCTTGTTGTCTTGGTTAGGTTAATTTCTCAGATACAATAATTAATACTTAAATACACAGATAATTAATAATGGTAAGTTAATGTGAAACTTGTATCAAAATCTTATCTTCAAGACTTTCAAAATTATTTCAATTACAAAAAGTAAAACAGGTGAGAAATTTCAGCATTTGCACTGGTTTTTCAAGAATACTTTTGTGCACTTAATTTTTATGTTGGTCATTAGTTCCACCAAAAACTGTCCATTTAGTACTTATTTTTGTTAGTCATTGCATCTTTTATAAAGCAATTAATTCGTGGAAGAGTAAACTCCCCTTGTTTTACCACAATACTACTTACTGTTAGCTCTGGATAGTTGTAAAGGTTGTGGAGCAACCTGGAAATTAATAAATGCTATTATTAAATACAGCAAATTTTTACTATGAAATTTTCAGGATCTGAAGAAATCATCTGTTCAGGCCTTTTAAATCACGTTTACAGAGTCATTCATTTCAGAGATTAAGCATATAAAATGGTTTTACTTTAAATCCAAAGTATATGTACTGATAGACCTGTTTTAAAAAATTACTGTTCTATGATTTAGATAAACTTGACATAATTGTTGGTCAATCTGAAAGTAGTCAACCCCTTTTAAGACCATTTCATTGTTATTTGAGTGAATATCTAACAGTATCAAGGGAGATAACAACATCAGACTCATCAGTCAAGTGTGGAAGGTAATTTTTTGCTAAACTTTAGGACAATATAAACTGCCATTACGGCAAATTTAAGTATTAAACATACTTACACACAATTGTTATATCAGCTTACTATTATTCTTTAAAAAGCCACAGACTATCATACACTTTTTTGTCTGTAGCTATAAAAATAAATATACACAATTCTTACCTCAAGTTCTGTGTGGCTTCTTTAGGAATAAATTGGCACAATTGCATATTATGTCCTATGTATGTCTATAGCAACATAAGGAACTATATGCAAGATACTGAATATTTTACCTTGCTTCTATATGAGGGTGGAGTTTTGCCTATCATATATCTGTGCCAATAAAATGTAAAATACTGACCTGAGGTTCTGGCTTGCTTCTGTGTGAGGGGTACAGGCGGTGACCTGCCACGCCCATCTGACGTCTGTACCAATAAAAAGGATTATATACAAGCCATGCTTATTAATGCAACTATATCATAAGTAAGAACCTGCTGTTACATTAGGTACAATTGGAATAACTTTTATTTAAAAATTCAAACATAATATCAAACCTTTTTTTGGCCACATAGTTTTGTTTTTCTTTTTTCTAGATTTTTTCTGTTCTCCACATTGCAACTTTCATGTAACAGCATTAGATTAAAAGTAATGGTTCTATTCTATTTATCAATAAAAAGTATAATTTCTCATGATTCTAAAATTATTTTGTACTACATGTATATCAAAAGTTTACCATGACGACTGTTCTATGTTATAACAATTTTCCTTTAAAGATTGTTTCAAAAATTTCAAAAGATTATTTGTTGATGAAACAAATTGTGTTTAGATGAAACAGCTTGTTTCTAAGCATTTGACTTGAATTTAGTTCCAATTAAATTCTGTCTTAGTAAATTTACTGTAAAAGCCTGTATTTTAAGGTAAACAATCTTGTTTTTGAACTACATATCATTTCCAGTGACATGCTGGTAATTTGATAACTATTTCAGAAATATCTTGCAGTTTACAGACAATTTTTTAATTCTGAAAATTTTGTTGAGAAATATTTGATTGGATTTAAGTTGATATCAGATAGAGTGGTATTCACTAAACTAAAACATGACAAATCAAAATAATATAATTATTAAGAATATTTTAACACAATGACAAAACATGCTGTTAGATTATTTACATTCAATAAACCATGCAAACTACCATTACCTCCCTTTATAACAGTGCAATCATCAATCTATTTTTTTATAACCTTCCCTTTATAACAGTGCAATCATGAATTTCCTTTTCTTATAATCTCCCCTTGTAACATCGCAATCAATTTTCATTTTACAAAACTTGTTCTCGTAAAAGTGTGATAACCAGATCCCTTTGTAACAGTGCAATCATTAACTTAATTTAACTGAAATTTATTCAGACAAATATTATACTTCATCTGCAAATCTTTAACCCAATAAAAATTCAAACAACAAAACTTTAATATGAAAGCCTAATACATGCGGTACCTAGGATTTCATAAATTTAAATTCTGAATTTTCATCTAAAATTAAGTCAACTGTTGAACTAAATAAAAACCTTATTTCAAATTTGTTTATTCAAGAAATTCATTCACATTTTCAAATCACTTAAATCATTTCCATAATTCTCATCCCCTATCATTTAACATATCATAATTAGTAAATGAACAATTTTTAACACTTTATACATTTTAAACATAATTGGTGAATATGGTAATGATG
>NW_027267828.1:0-26000 GCF_963676685.1 Mytilus edulis
ATGTCTAAGTGTCAAAATGTGTATGTTTGGTTGCTAAGGACAGTAAACAATAAAATAAACATAAATTGCATTCCTAGCAGATTTTTTACCTTCAGAACTAAAACAAGAACATAAAAGACTAAAGATTTGTGGTAAATTTTATCTTAAAAAGTTCTTTTCTGTGCTTTCTGATGTGCCATAAGGTAGCACTCCACAGTTAGAAAATAAAATTAAAAATGAGCCACAAAATGTTTTGTCATCTCCTATTCCTGGATTTCTAATACATTAACCTAACTGTTTGTGTTGTACATGTGCATATGTATGTAATCAGTATATTTCATAGATTTGATTTTCAAAAGTTAAAAGAGTGAAAATTAATTCCTTGTATGTGTATCCATGGCAACATTCTGCATTTATTTACCATAAAATATTGCAAAAAGGGGGGTGGACATGTCACATACCCCCCCAAAATTTTGATCAAACTAGAATTTCAATGCCTTTGAGTGATACCTTTTTAGAAACTGTTTTCATAAATCTTCCTAATGATCAAATAAAAAATGGGTGTCTTTCGCCTCATTTTTTCGTAAAATCCAATCACAAAGTTCGTGCGATAAAAAGTTGGAAAAAAACATTGCAATAATTGCCGGACCAATGTATGGTAGGGACATGCAAATACGGACTGTCATACAGAAAACAGCCTATATTACATACATTACATAATCATGATGTTCATATAAACCCAATACAAAGGCTATTTTAATACTCAGCTATCCAAAAATGAATTTTATTGCACACTAGCTCTCATATTTAAAAAATCCACAGGGGCCAAAATGCGAAACTACACACCTAACTGTGGAGTGCTACCTTAAGGTGAAATTTTTCCCCTACTGCCTCAATTTTTATTATATTTTCTGTGTTCTACTAGCTGTTACGATGAAAATGGTACCTTAGTTTTTAAAATTGGTTCAGTAATAAAGATTTTATGAAGGTTAGCAGTTGATGTTGAAACGCGACAAAAAGTGATTTAAATATAAATGCTGGATCATAGTGAAAAACTTCAAGTCTGTCTCATTTTTGGGGTAAATTTCTAAAATTGTTCCCATTATCTTATTTAAAATCATAAAATTACCTTCAAAGAGGACAAATTGTACAATTTTCAGGTATTTGAAAGCACTTATAGGTCAATTTTGCTGTAAATAGTATATTGAACCTTGGTTTAGAAGCTCTCAAGCAGGGTATAAATTTCTAGCAGTACTGGCATCATAAAATTTAATTAATGCCAAATTATAATATAAAATCCTGCTAAAAATGTTTATTTGACTTATTCGCAATCAAAAATATAAAGCAATACATTCTGAGGATATCATATAAAGCGCAATATTTGATTACAATGGTGAAGCTAACTGAGTACAAATTTAAGACCGCAACATGTCTAAGTGTCAAAATGTGTATGTTTGGTTGCTAAGGACAGTAAACAATAAAATAAACATAAATTGCATTCCTAGCAGATTTTTTACCTTCAGAACTAAAACAAGAACATAAAAGACTAAAGATTTGTGGTAAATTTTATCTTAAAAAGTTCTTTTCTGTGCTTTCTGATGTGCCATAAGGTAGCACTCCACAGTTAGAAAATAAAATTAAAAATGAGCCACAAAATGTTTTGTCATCTCCTATTCCTGGATTTCTAATACATTAACCTAACTGTTTGTGTTGTACATGTGCATATGTATGTAATCAGTATATTTCATAGATTTGATTTTCAAAAGTTAAAAGAGTGAAAATTAATTCCTTGTATGTGTATCCATGGCAACATTCTGCATTTATTTACCATAAAATATTGCAAAAAGGGGGGTGGACATGTCACATACCCCCCCAAAATTTTGATCAAACTAGAATTTCAATGCCTTTGAGTGATACCTTTTTAGAAACTGTTTTCATAAATCTTCCTAATGATCAAATAAAAAATGGGTGTCTTTCGCCTCATTTTTTCGTAAAATCCAATCACAAAGTTCGTGCGATAAAAAGTTGGAAAAAAACATTGCAATAATTGCCGGACCAATGTATGGTAGGGACATGCAAATACGGACTGTCATACAGAAAACAGCCTATATTACATACATTACATAATCATGATGTTCATATAAACCCAATACAAAGGCTATTTTAATACTCAGCTATCCAAAAATGAATTTTATTGCACACTAGCTCTCATATTTAAAAAATCCACAGGGGCCAAAATGCGAAACTACACACCTAACTGTGGAGTGCTACCTTAAGGTGAAATTTTTCCCCTACTGCCTCAATTTTTATTATATTTTCTGTGTTCTACTAGCTGTTACGATGAAAATGGTACCTTAGTTTTTAAAATTGGTTCAGTAATAAAGATTTTATGAAGGTTAGCAGTTGATGTTGAAACGCGACAAAAAGTGATTTAAATATAAATGCTGGATCATAGTGAAAAACTTCAAGTCTGTCTCATTTTTGGGGTAAATTTCTAAAATTGTTCCCATTATCTTATTTAAAATCATAAAATTACCTTCAAAGAGGACAAATTGTACAATTTTCAGGTATTTGAAAGCACTTATAGGTCAATTTTGCTGTAAATAGTATATTGAACCTTGGTTTAGAAGCTCTCAAGCAGGGTATAAATTTCTAGCAGTACTGGCATCATAAAATTTAATTAATGCCAAATTATAATATAAAATCCTGCTAAAAATGTTTATTTGACTTATTCGCAATCAAAAATATAAAGCAATACATTCTGAGGATATCATATAAAGCGCAATATTTGATTACAATGGTGAAGCTAACTGAGTACAAATTTAAGACCGCAACATGTCTAAGTGTCAAAATGTGTATGTTTGGTTGCTAAGGACAGTAAACAATAAAATAAACATAAATTGCATTCCTAGCAGATTTTTTACCTTCAGAACTAAAACAAGAACATAAAAGACTAAAGATTTGTGGTAAATTTTATCTTAAAAAGTTCTTTTCTGTGCTTTCTGATGTGCCATAAGGTAGCACTCCACAGTTAGAAAATAAAATTAAAAATGAGCCACAAAATGTTTTGTCATCTCCTATTCCTGGATTTCTAATACATTAACCTAACTGTTTGTGTTGTACATGTGCATATGTATGTAATCAGTATATTTCATAGATTTGATTTTCAAAAGTTAAAAGAGTGAAAATTAATTCCTTGTATGTGTATCCATGGCAACATTCTGCATTTATTTACCATAAAATATTGCAAAAAGGGGGGTGGACATGTCACATACCCCCCCAAAATTTTGATCAAACTAGAATTTCAATGCCTTTGAGTGATACCTTTTTAGAAACTGTTTTCATAAATCTTCCTAATGATCAAATAAAAAATGGGTGTCTTTCGCCTCATTTTTTCGTAAAATCCAATCACAAAGTTCGTGCGATAAAAAGTTGGAAAAAAACATTGCAATAATTGCCGGACCAATGTATGGTAGGGACATGCAAATACGGACTGTCATACAGAAAACAGCCTATATTACATACATTACATAATCATGATGTTCATATAAACCCAATACAAAGGCTATTTTAATACTCAGCTATCCAAAAATGAATTTTATTGCACACTAGCTCTCATATTTAAAAAATCCACAGGGGCCAAAATGCGAAACTACACACCTAACTGTGGAGTGCTACCTTAAGGTGAAATTTTTCCCCTACTGCCTCAATTTTTATTATATTTTCTGTGTTCTACTAGCTGTTACGATGAAAATGGTACCTTAGTTTTTAAAATTGGTTCAGTAATAAAGATTTTATGAAGGTTAGCAGTTGATGTTGAAACGCGACAAAAAGTGATTTAAATATAAATGCTGGATCATAGTGAAAAACTTCAAGTCTGTCTCATTTTTGGGGTAAATTTCTAAAATTGTTCCCATTATCTTATTTAAAATCATAAAATTACCTTCAAAGAGGACAAATTGTACAATTTTCAGGTATTTGAAAGCACTTATAGGTCAATTTTGCTGTAAATAGTATATTGAACCTTGGTTTAGAAGCTCTCAAGCAGGGTATAAATTTCTAGCAGTACTGGCATCATAAAATTTAATTAATGCCAAATTATAATATAAAATCCTGCTAAAAATGTTTATTTGACTTATTCGCAATCAAAAATATAAAGCAATACATTCTGAGGATATCATATAAAGCGCAATATTTGATTACAATGGTGAAGCTAACTGAGTACAAATTTAAGACCGCAACATGTCTAAGTGTCAAAATGTGTATGTTTGGTTGCTAAGGACAGTAAACAATAAAATAAACATAAATTGCATTCCTAGCAGATTTTTTACCTTCAGAACTAAAACAAGAACATAAAAGACTAAAGATTTGTGGTAAATTTTATCTTAAAAAGTTCTTTTCTGTGCTTTCTGATGTGCCATAAGGTAGCACTCCACAGTTAGAAAATAAAATTAAAAATGAGCCACAAAATGTTTTGTCATCTCCTATTCCTGGATTTCTAATACATTAACCTAACTGTTTGTGTTGTACATGTGCATATGTATGTAATCAGTATATTTCATAGATTTGATTTTCAAAAGTTAAAAGAGTGAAAATTAATTCCTTGTATGTGTATCCATGGCAACATTCTGCATTTATTTACCATAAAATATTGCAAAAAGGGGGGTGGACATGTCACATACCCCCCCAAAATTTTGATCAAACTAGAATTTCAATGCCTTTGAGTGATACCTTTTTAGAAACTGTTTTCATAAATCTTCCTAATGATCAAATAAAAAATGGGTGTCTTTCGCCTCATTTTTTCGTAAAATCCAATCACAAAGTTCGTGCGATAAAAAGTTGGAAAAAAACATTGCAATAATTGCCGGACCAATGTATGGTAGGGACATGCAAATACGGACTGTCATACAGAAAACAGCCTATATTACATACATTACATAATCATGATGTTCATATAAACCCAATACAAAGGCTATTTTAATACTCAGCTATCCAAAAATGAATTTTATTGCACACTAGCTCTCATATTTAAAAAATCCACAGGGGCCAAAATGCGAAACTACACACCTAACTGTGGAGTGCTACCTTAAGGTGAAATTTTTCCCCTACTGCCTCAATTTTTATTATATTTTCTGTGTTCTACTAGCTGTTACGATGAAAATGGTACCTTAGTTTTTAAAATTGGTTCAGTAATAAAGATTTTATGAAGGTTAGCAGTTGATGTTGAAACGCGACAAAAAGTGATTTAAATATAAATGCTGGATCATAGTGAAAAACTTCAAGTCTGTCTCATTTTTGGGGTAAATTTCTAAAATTGTTCCCATTATCTTATTTAAAATCATAAAATTACCTTCAAAGAGGACAAATTGTACAATTTTCAGGTATTTGAAAGCACTTATAGGTCAATTTTGCTGTAAATAGTATATTGAACCTTGGTTTAGAAGCTCTCAAGCAGGGTATAAATTTCTAGCAGTACTGGCATCATAAAATTTAATTAATGCCAAATTATAATATAAAATCCTGCTAAAAATGTTTATTTGACTTATTCGCAATCAAAAATATAAAGCAATACATTCTGAGGATATCATATAAAGCGCAATATTTGATTACAATGGTGAAGCTAACTGAGTACAAATTTAAGACCGCAACATGTCTAAGTGTCAAAATGTGTATGTTTGGTTGCTAAGGACAGTAAACAATAAAATAAACATAAATTGCATTCCTAGCAGATTTTTTACCTTCAGAACTAAAACAAGAACATAAAAGACTAAAGATTTGTGGTAAATTTTATCTTAAAAAGTTCTTTTCTGTGCTTTCTGATGTGCCATAAGGTAGCACTCCACAGTTAGAAAATAAAATTAAAAATGAGCCACAAAATGTTTTGTCATCTCCTATTCCTGGATTTCTAATACATTAACCTAACTGTTTGTGTTGTACATGTGCATATGTATGTAATCAGTATATTTCATAGATTTGATTTTCAAAAGTTAAAAGAGTGAAAATTAATTCCTTGTATGTGTATCCATGGCAACATTCTGCATTTATTTACCATAAAATATTGCAAAAAGGGGGGTGGACATGTCACATACCCCCCCAAAATTTTGATCAAACTAGAATTTCAATGCCTTTGAGTGATACCTTTTTAGAAACTGTTTTCATAAATCTTCCTAATGATCAAATAAAAAATGGGTGTCTTTCGCCTCATTTTTTCGTAAAATCCAATCACAAAGTTCGTGCGATAAAAAGTTGGAAAAAAACATTGCAATAATTGCCGGACCAATGTATGGTAGGGACATGCAAATACGGACTGTCATACAGAAAACAGCCTATATTACATACATTACATAATCATGATGTTCATATAAACCCAATACAAAGGCTATTTTAATACTCAGCTATCCAAAAATGAATTTTATTGCACACTAGCTCTCATATTTAAAAAATCCACAGGGGCCAAAATGCGAAACTACACACCTAACTGTGGAGTGCTACCTTAAGGTGAAATTTTTCCCCTACTGCCTCAATTTTTATTATATTTTCTGTGTTCTACTAGCTGTTACGATGAAAATGGTACCTTAGTTTTTAAAATTGGTTCAGTAATAAAGATTTTATGAAGGTTAGCAGTTGATGTTGAAACGCGACAAAAAGTGATTTAAATATAAATGCTGGATCATAGTGAAAAACTTCAAGTCTGTCTCATTTTTGGGGTAAATTTCTAAAATTGTTCCCATTATCTTATTTAAAATCATAAAATTACCTTCAAAGAGGACAAATTGTACAATTTTCAGGTATTTGAAAGCACTTATAGGTCAATTTTGCTGTAAATAGTATATTGAACCTTGGTTTAGAAGCTCTCAAGCAGGGTATAAATTTCTAGCAGTACTGGCATCATAAAATTTAATTAATGCCAAATTATAATATAAAATCCTGCTAAAAATGTTTATTTGACTTATTCGCAATCAAAAATATAAAGCAATACATTCTGAGGATATCATATAAAGCGCAATATTTGATTACAATGGTGAAGCTAACTGAGTACAAATTTAAGACCGCAACATGTCTAAGTGTCAAAATGTGTATGTTTGGTTGCTAAGGACAGTAAACAATAAAATAAACATAAATTGCATTCCTAGCAGATTTTTTACCTTCAGAACTAAAACAAGAACATAAAAGACTAAAGATTTGTGGTAAATTTTATCTTAAAAAGTTCTTTTCTGTGCTTTCTGATGTGCCATAAGGTAGCACTCCACAGTTAGAAAATAAAATTAAAAATGAGCCACAAAATGTTTTGTCATCTCCTATTCCTGGATTTCTAATACATTAACCTAACTGTTTGTGTTGTACATGTGCATATGTATGTAATCAGTATATTTCATAGATTTGATTTTCAAAAGTTAAAAGAGTGAAAATTAATTCCTTGTATGTGTATCCATGGCAACATTCTGCATTTATTTACCATAAAATATTGCAAAAAGGGGGGTGGACATGTCACATACCCCCCCAAAATTTTGATCAAACTAGAATTTCAATGCCTTTGAGTGATACCTTTTTAGAAACTGTTTTCATAAATCTTCCTAATGATCAAATAAAAAATGGGTGTCTTTCGCCTCATTTTTTCGTAAAATCCAATCACAAAGTTCGTGCGATAAAAAGTTGGAAAAAAACATTGCAATAATTGCCGGACCAATGTATGGTAGGGACATGCAAATACGGACTGTCATACAGAAAACAGCCTATATTACATACATTACATAATCATGATGTTCATATAAACCCAATACAAAGGCTATTTTAATACTCAGCTATCCAAAAATGAATTTTATTGCACACTAGCTCTCATATTTAAAAAATCCACAGGGGCCAAAATGCGAAACTACACACCTAACTGTGGAGTGCTACCTTAAGGTGAAATTTTTCCCCTACTGCCTCAATTTTTATTATATTTTCTGTGTTCTACTAGCTGTTACGATGAAAATGGTACCTTAGTTTTTAAAATTGGTTCAGTAATAAAGATTTTATGAAGGTTAGCAGTTGATGTTGAAACGCGACAAAAAGTGATTTAAATATAAATGCTGGATCATAGTGAAAAACTTCAAGTCTGTCTCATTTTTGGGGTAAATTTCTAAAATTGTTCCCATTATCTTATTTAAAATCATAAAATTACCTTCAAAGAGGACAAATTGTACAATTTTCAGGTATTTGAAAGCACTTATAGGTCAATTTTGCTGTAAATAGTATATTGAACCTTGGTTTAGAAGCTCTCAAGCAGGGTATAAATTTCTAGCAGTACTGGCATCATAAAATTTAATTAATGCCAAATTATAATATAAAATCCTGCTAAAAATGTTTATTTGACTTATTCGCAATCAAAAATATAAAGCAATACATTCTGAGGATATCATATAAAGCGCAATATTTGATTACAATGGTGAAGCTAACTGAGTACAAATTTAAGACCGCAACATGTCTAAGTGTCAAAATGTGTATGTTTGGTTGCTAAGGACAGTAAACAATAAAATAAACATAAATTGCATTCCTAGCAGATTTTTTACCTTCAGAACTAAAACAAGAACATAAAAGACTAAAGATTTGTGGTAAATTTTATCTTAAAAAGTTCTTTTCTGTGCTTTCTGATGTGCCATAAGGTAGCACTCCACAGTTAGAAAATAAAATTAAAAATGAGCCACAAAATGTTTTGTCATCTCCTATTCCTGGATTTCTAATACATTAACCTAACTGTTTGTGTTGTACATGTGCATATGTATGTAATCAGTATATTTCATAGATTTGATTTTCAAAAGTTAAAAGAGTGAAAATTAATTCCTTGTATGTGTATCCATGGCAACATTCTGCATTTATTTACCATAAAATATTGCAAAAAGGGGGGTGGACATGTCACATACCCCCCCAAAATTTTGATCAAACTAGAATTTCAATGCCTTTGAGTGATACCTTTTTAGAAACTGTTTTCATAAATCTTCCTAATGATCAAATAAAAAATGGGTGTCTTTCGCCTCATTTTTTCGTAAAATCCAATCACAAAGTTCGTGCGATAAAAAGTTGGAAAAAAACATTGCAATAATTGCCGGACCAATGTATGGTAGGGACATGCAAATACGGACTGTCATACAGAAAACAGCCTATATTACATACATTACATAATCATGATGTTCATATAAACCCAATACAAAGGCTATTTTAATACTCAGCTATCCAAAAATGAATTTTATTGCACACTAGCTCTCATATTTAAAAAATCCACAGGGGCCAAAATGCGAAACTACACACCTAACTGTGGAGTGCTACCTTAAGGTGAAATTTTTCCCCTACTGCCTCAATTTTTATTATATTTTCTGTGTTCTACTAGCTGTTACGATGAAAATGGTACCTTAGTTTTTAAAATTGGTTCAGTAATAAAGATTTTATGAAGGTTAGCAGTTGATGTTGAAACGCGACAAAAAGTGATTTAAATATAAATGCTGGATCATAGTGAAAAACTTCAAGTCTGTCTCATTTTTGGGGTAAATTTCTAAAATTGTTCCCATTATCTTATTTAAAATCATAAAATTACCTTCAAAGAGGACAAATTGTACAATTTTCAGGTATTTGAAAGCACTTATAGGTCAATTTTGCTGTAAATAGTATATTGAACCTTGGTTTAGAAGCTCTCAAGCAGGGTATAAATTTCTAGCAGTACTGGCATCATAAAATTTAATTAATGCCAAATTATAATATAAAATCCTGCTAAAAATGTTTATTTGACTTATTCGCAATCAAAAATATAAAGCAATACATTCTGAGGATATCATATAAAGCGCAATATTTGATTACAATGGTGAAGCTAACTGAGTACAAATTTAAGACCGCAACATGTCTAAGTGTCAAAATGTGTATGTTTGGTTGCTAAGGACAGTAAACAATAAAATAAACATAAATTGCATTCCTAGCAGATTTTTTACCTTCAGAACTAAAACAAGAACATAAAAGACTAAAGATTTGTGGTAAATTTTATCTTAAAAAGTTCTTTTCTGTGCTTTCTGATGTGCCATAAGGTAGCACTCCACAGTTAGAAAATAAAATTAAAAATGAGCCACAAAATGTTTTGTCATCTCCTATTCCTGGATTTCTAATACATTAACCTAACTGTTTGTGTTGTACATGTGCATATGTATGTAATCAGTATATTTCATAGATTTGATTTTCAAAAGTTAAAAGAGTGAAAATTAATTCCTTGTATGTGTATCCATGGCAACATTCTGCATTTATTTACCATAAAATATTGCAAAAAGGGGGGTGGACATGTCACATACCCCCCCAAAATTTTGATCAAACTAGAATTTCAATGCCTTTGAGTGATACCTTTTTAGAAACTGTTTTCATAAATCTTCCTAATGATCAAATAAAAAATGGGTGTCTTTCGCCTCATTTTTTCGTAAAATCCAATCACAAAGTTCGTGCGATAAAAAGTTGGAAAAAAACATTGCAATAATTGCCGGACCAATGTATGGTAGGGACATGCAAATACGGACTGTCATACAGAAAACAGCCTATATTACATACATTACATAATCATGATGTTCATATAAACCCAATACAAAGGCTATTTTAATACTCAGCTATCCAAAAATGAATTTTATTGCACACTAGCTCTCATATTTAAAAAATCCACAGGGGCCAAAATGCGAAACTACACACCTAACTGTGGAGTGCTACCTTAAGGTGAAATTTTTCCCCTACTGCCTCAATTTTTATTATATTTTCTGTGTTCTACTAGCTGTTACGATGAAAATGGTACCTTAGTTTTTAAAATTGGTTCAGTAATAAAGATTTTATGAAGGTTAGCAGTTGATGTTGAAACGCGACAAAAAGTGATTTAAATATAAATGCTGGATCATAGTGAAAAACTTCAAGTCTGTCTCATTTTTGGGGTAAATTTCTAAAATTGTTCCCATTATCTTATTTAAAATCATAAAATTACCTTCAAAGAGGACAAATTGTACAATTTTCAGGTATTTGAAAGCACTTATAGGTCAATTTTGCTGTAAATAGTATATTGAACCTTGGTTTAGAAGCTCTCAAGCAGGGTATAAATTTCTAGCAGTACTGGCATCATAAAATTTAATTAATGCCAAATTATAATATAAAATCCTGCTAAAAATGTTTATTTGACTTATTCGCAATCAAAAATATAAAGCAATACATTCTGAGGATATCATATAAAGCGCAATATTTGATTACAATGGTGAAGCTAACTGAGTACAAATTTAAGACCGCAACATGTCTAAGTGTCAAAATGTGTATGTTTGGTTGCTAAGGACAGTAAACAATAAAATAAACATAAATTGCATTCCTAGCAGATTTTTTACCTTCAGAACTAAAACAAGAACATAAAAGACTAAAGATTTGTGGTAAATTTTATCTTAAAAAGTTCTTTTCTGTGCTTTCTGATGTGCCATAAGGTAGCACTCCACAGTTAGAAAATAAAATTAAAAATGAGCCACAAAATGTTTTGTCATCTCCTATTCCTGGATTTCTAATACATTAACCTAACTGTTTGTGTTGTACATGTGCATATGTATGTAATCAGTATATTTCATAGATTTGATTTTCAAAAGTTAAAAGAGTGAAAATTAATTCCTTGTATGTGTATCCATGGCAACATTCTGCATTTATTTACCATAAAATATTGCAAAAAGGGGGGTGGACATGTCACATACCCCCCCAAAATTTTGATCAAACTAGAATTTCAATGCCTTTGAGTGATACCTTTTTAGAAACTGTTTTCATAAATCTTCCTAATGATCAAATAAAAAATGGGTGTCTTTCGCCTCATTTTTTCGTAAAATCCAATCACAAAGTTCGTGCGATAAAAAGTTGGAAAAAAACATTGCAATAATTGCCGGACCAATGTATGGTAGGGACATGCAAATACGGACTGTCATACAGAAAACAGCCTATATTACATACATTACATAATCATGATGTTCATATAAACCCAATACAAAGGCTATTTTAATACTCAGCTATCCAAAAATGAATTTTATTGCACACTAGCTCTCATATTTAAAAAATCCACAGGGGCCAAAATGCGAAACTACACACCTAACTGTGGAGTGCTACCTTAAGGTGAAATTTTTCCCCTACTGCCTCAATTTTTATTATATTTTCTGTGTTCTACTAGCTGTTACGATGAAAATGGTACCTTAGTTTTTAAAATTGGTTCAGTAATAAAGATTTTATGAAGGTTAGCAGTTGATGTTGAAACGCGACAAAAAGTGATTTAAATATAAATGCTGGATCATAGTGAAAAACTTCAAGTCTGTCTCATTTTTGGGGTAAATTTCTAAAATTGTTCCCATTATCTTATTTAAAATCATAAAATTACCTTCAAAGAGGACAAATTGTACAATTTTCAGGTATTTGAAAGCACTTATAGGTCAATTTTGCTGTAAATAGTATATTGAACCTTGGTTTAGAAGCTCTCAAGCAGGGTATAAATTTCTAGCAGTACTGGCATCATAAAATTTAATTAATGCCAAATTATAATATAAAATCCTGCTAAAAATGTTTATTTGACTTATTCGCAATCAAAAATATAAAGCAATACATTCTGAGGATATCATATAAAGCGCAATATTTGATTACAATGGTGAAGCTAACTGAGTACAAATTTAAGACCGCAACATGTCTAAGTGTCAAAATGTGTATGTTTGGTTGCTAAGGACAGTAAACAATAAAATAAACATAAATTGCATTCCTAGCAGATTTTTTACCTTCAGAACTAAAACAAGAACATAAAAGACTAAAGATTTGTGGTAAATTTTATCTTAAAAAGTTCTTTTCTGTGCTTTCTGATGTGCCATAAGGTAGCACTCCACAGTTAGAAAATAAAATTAAAAATGAGCCACAAAATGTTTTGTCATCTCCTATTCCTGGATTTCTAATACATTAACCTAACTGTTTGTGTTGTACATGTGCATATGTATGTAATCAGTATATTTCATAGATTTGATTTTCAAAAGTTAAAAGAGTGAAAATTAATTCCTTGTATGTGTATCCATGGCAACATTCTGCATTTATTTACCATAAAATATTGCAAAAAGGGGGGTGGACATGTCACATACCCCCCCAAAATTTTGATCAAACTAGAATTTCAATGCCTTTGAGTGATACCTTTTTAGAAACTGTTTTCATAAATCTTCCTAATGATCAAATAAAAAATGGGTGTCTTTCGCCTCATTTTTTCGTAAAATCCAATCACAAAGTTCGTGCGATAAAAAGTTGGAAAAAAACATTGCAATAATTGCCGGACCAATGTATGGTAGGGACATGCAAATACGGACTGTCATACAGAAAACAGCCTATATTACATACATTACATAATCATGATGTTCATATAAACCCAATACAAAGGCTATTTTAATACTCAGCTATCCAAAAATGAATTTTATTGCACACTAGCTCTCATATTTAAAAAATCCACAGGGGCCAAAATGCGAAACTACACACCTAACTGTGGAGTGCTACCTTAAGGTGAAATTTTTCCCCTACTGCCTCAATTTTTATTATATTTTCTGTGTTCTACTAGCTGTTACGATGAAAATGGTACCTTAGTTTTTAAAATTGGTTCAGTAATAAAGATTTTATGAAGGTTAGCAGTTGATGTTGAAACGCGACAAAAAGTGATTTAAATATAAATGCTGGATCATAGTGAAAAACTTCAAGTCTGTCTCATTTTTGGGGTAAATTTCTAAAATTGTTCCCATTATCTTATTTAAAATCATAAAATTACCTTCAAAGAGGACAAATTGTACAATTTTCAGGTATTTGAAAGCACTTATAGGTCAATTTTGCTGTAAATAGTATATTGAACCTTGGTTTAGAAGCTCTCAAGCAGGGTATAAATTTCTAGCAGTACTGGCATCATAAAATTTAATTAATGCCAAATTATAATATAAAATCCTGCTAAAAATGTTTATTTGACTTATTCGCAATCAAAAATATAAAGCAATACATTCTGAGGATATCATATAAAGCGCAATATTTGATTACAATGGTGAAGCTAACTGAGTACAAATTTAAGACCGCAACATGTCTAAGTGTCAAAATGTGTATGTTTGGTTGCTAAGGACAGTAAACAATAAAATAAACATAAATTGCATTCCTAGCAGATTTTTTACCTTCAGAACTAAAACAAGAACATAAAAGACTAAAGATTTGTGGTAAATTTTATCTTAAAAAGTTCTTTTCTGTGCTTTCTGATGTGCCATAAGGTAGCACTCCACAGTTAGAAAATAAAATTAAAAATGAGCCACAAAATGTTTTGTCATCTCCTATTCCTGGATTTCTAATACATTAACCTAACTGTTTGTGTTGTACATGTGCATATGTATGTAATCAGTATATTTCATAGATTTGATTTTCAAAAGTTAAAAGAGTGAAAATTAATTCCTTGTATGTGTATCCATGGCAACATTCTGCATTTATTTACCATAAAATATTGCAAAAAGGGGGGTGGACATGTCACATACCCCCCCAAAATTTTGATCAAACTAGAATTTCAATGCCTTTGAGTGATACCTTTTTAGAAACTGTTTTCATAAATCTTCCTAATGATCAAATAAAAAATGGGTGTCTTTCGCCTCATTTTTTCGTAAAATCCAATCACAAAGTTCGTGCGATAAAAAGTTGGAAAAAAACATTGCAATAATTGCCGGACCAATGTATGGTAGGGACATGCAAATACGGACTGTCATACAGAAAACAGCCTATATTACATACATTACATAATCATGATGTTCATATAAACCCAATACAAAGGCTATTTTAATACTCAGCTATCCAAAAATGAATTTTATTGCACACTAGCTCTCATATTTAAAAAATCCACAGGGGCCAAAATGCGAAACTACACACCTAACTGTGGAGTGCTACCTTAAGGTGAAATTTTTCCCCTACTGCCTCAATTTTTATTATATTTTCTGTGTTCTACTAGCTGTTACGATGAAAATGGTACCTTAGTTTTTAAAATTGGTTCAGTAATAAAGATTTTATGAAGGTTAGCAGTTGATGTTGAAACGCGACAAAAAGTGATTTAAATATAAATGCTGGATCATAGTGAAAAACTTCAAGTCTGTCTCATTTTTGGGGTAAATTTCTAAAATTGTTCCCATTATCTTATTTAAAATCATAAAATTACCTTCAAAGAGGACAAATTGTACAATTTTCAGGTATTTGAAAGCACTTATAGGTCAATTTTGCTGTAAATAGTATATTGAACCTTGGTTTAGAAGCTCTCAAGCAGGGTATAAATTTCTAGCAGTACTGGCATCATAAAATTTAATTAATGCCAAATTATAATATAAAATCCTGCTAAAAATGTTTATTTGACTTATTCGCAATCAAAAATATAAAGCAATACATTCTGAGGATATCATATAAAGCGCAATATTTGATTACAATGGTGAAGCTAACTGAGTACAAATTTAAGACCGCAACATGTCTAAGTGTCAAAATGTGTATGTTTGGTTGCTAAGGACAGTAAACAATAAAATAAACATAAATTGCATTCCTAGCAGATTTTTTACCTTCAGAACTAAAACAAGAACATAAAAGACTAAAGATTTGTGGTAAATTTTATCTTAAAAAGTTCTTTTCTGTGCTTTCTGATGTGCCATAAGGTAGCACTCCACAGTTAGAAAATAAAATTAAAAATGAGCCACAAAATGTTTTGTCATCTCCTATTCCTGGATTTCTAATACATTAACCTAACTGTTTGTGTTGTACATGTGCATATGTATGTAATCAGTATATTTCATAGATTTGATTTTCAAAAGTTAAAAGAGTGAAAATTAATTCCTTGTATGTGTATCCATGGCAACATTCTGCATTTATTTACCATAAAATATTGCAAAAAGGGGGGTGGACATGTCACATACCCCCCCAAAATTTTGATCAAACTAGAATTTCAATGCCTTTGAGTGATACCTTTTTAGAAACTGTTTTCATAAATCTTCCTAATGATCAAATAAAAAATGGGTGTCTTTCGCCTCATTTTTTCGTAAAATCCAATCACAAAGTTCGTGCGATAAAAAGTTGGAAAAAAACATTGCAATAATTGCCGGACCAATGTATGGTAGGGACATGCAAATACGGACTGTCATACAGAAAACAGCCTATATTACATACATTACATAATCATGATGTTCATATAAACCCAATACAAAGGCTATTTTAATACTCAGCTATCCAAAAATGAATTTTATTGCACACTAGCTCTCATATTTAAAAAATCCACAGGGGCCAAAATGCGAAACTACACACCTAACTGTGGAGTGCTACCTTAAGGTGCAATTTTTCCCCTACTGCCTCAATTTTTATTATATTTTCTGTGTTCTACTAGCTGTTACGATGAAAATGGTACCTTAGTTTTTAAAATTGGTTCAGTAATAAAGATTTTATGAAGGTTAGCAGTTGATGTTGAAACGCGACAAAAAGTGATTTAAATATAAATGCTGGATCATAGTGAAAAACTTCAAGTCTGTCTCATTTTTGGGGTAAATTTCTAAAATTGTTCCCATTATCTTATTTAAAATCATAAAATTACCTTCAAAGAGGACAAATTGTACAATTTTCAGGTATTTGAAAGCACTTATAGGTCAATTTTGCTGTAAATAGTATATTGAACCTTGGTTTAGAAGCTCTCAAGCAGGGTATAAATTTCTAGCAGTACTGGCATCATAAAATTTAATTAATGCCAAATTATAATATAAAATCCTGCTAAAAATGTTTATTTGACTTATTCGCAATCAAAAATATAAAGCAATACATTCTGAGGATATCATATAAAGCGCAATATTTGATTACAATGGTGAAGCTAACTGAGTACAAATTTAAGACCGCAACATGTCTAAGTGTCAAAATGTGTATGTTTGGTTGCTAAGGACAGTAAACAATAAAATAAACATAAATTGCATTCCTAGCAGATTTTTTACCTTCAGAACTAAAACAAGAACATAAAAGACTAAAGATTTGTGGTAAATTTTATCTTAAAAAGTTCTTTTCTGTGCTTTCTGATGTGCCATAAGGTAGCACTCCACAGTTAGAAAATAAAATTAAAAATGAGCCACAAAATGTTTTGTCATCTCCTATTCCTGGATTTCTAATACATTAACCTAACTGTTTGTGTTGTACATGTGCATATGTATGTAATCAGTATATTTCATAGATTTGATTTTCAAAAGTTAAAAGAGTGAAAATTAATTCCTTGTATGTGTATCCATGGCAACATTCTGCATTTATTTACCATAAAATATTGCAAAAAGGGGGGTGGACATGTCACATACCCCCCCAAAATTTTGATCAAACTAGAATTTCAATGCCTTTGAGTGATACCTTTTTAGAAACTGTTTTCATAAATCTTCCTAATGATCAAATAAAAAATGGGTGTCTTTCGCCTCATTTTTTCGTAAAATCCAATCACAAAGTTCGTGCGATAAAAAGTTGGAAAAAAACATTGCAATAATTGCCGGACCAATGTATGGTAGGGACATGCAAATACGGACTGTCATACAGAAAACAGCCTATATTACATACATTACATAATCATGATGTTCATATAAACCCAATACAAAGGCTATTTTAATACTCAGCTATCCAAAAATGAATTTTATTGCACACTAGCTCTCATATTTAAAAAATCCACAGGGGCCAAAATGCGAAACTACACACCTAACTGTGGAGTGCTACCTTAAGGTGAAATTTTTCCCCTACTGCCTCAATTTTTATTATATTTTCTGTGTTCTACTAGCTGTTACGATGAAAATGGTACCTTAGTTTTTAAAATTGGTTCAGTAATAAAGATTTTATGAAGGTTAGCAGTTGATGTTGAAACGCGACAAAAAGTGATTTAAATATAAATGCTGGATCATAGTGAAAAACTTCAAGTCTGTCTCATTTTTGGGGTAAATTTCTAAAATTGTTCCCATTATCTTACTTAAAATCATAAAATTACCTTCAAAGAGGACAAATTGTACAATTTTCAGGTATTTGAAAGCACTTATAGGTCAATTTTGCTGTAAATAGTATATTGAACCTTGGTTTAGAAGCTCTCAAGCAGGGTATAAATTTCTAGCAGTACTGGCATCATAAAATTTAATTAATGCCAAATTATAATATAAAATCCTGCTAAAAATGTTTATTTGACTTATTCGCAATCAAAAATATAAAGCAATACATTCTGAGGATATCATATAAAGCGCAATATTTGATTACAATGGTGAAGCTAACTGAGTACAAATTTAAGACCGCAACATGTCTAAGTGTCAAAATGTGTATGTTTGGTTGCTAAGGACAGTAAACAATAAAATAAACATAAATTGCATTCCTAGCAGATTTTTTACCTTCAGAACTAAAACAAGAACATAAAAGACTAAAGATTTGTGGTAAATTTTATCTTAAAAAGTTCTTTTCTGTGCTTTCTGATGTGCCATAAGGTAGCACTCCACAGTTAGAAAATAAAATTAAAAATGAGCCACAAAATGTTTTGTCATCTCCTATTCCTGGATTTCTAATACATTAACCTAACTGTTTGTGTTGTACATGTGCATATGTATGTAATCAGTATATTTCATAGATTTGATTTTCAAAAGTTAAAAGAGTGAAAATTAATTCCTTGTATGTGTATCCATGGCAACATTCTGCATTTATTTACCATAAAATATTGCAAAAAGGGGGGTGGACATGTCACATACCCCCCCAAAATTTTGATCAAACTAGAATTTCAATGCCTTTGAGTGATACCTTTTTAGAAACTGTTTTCATAAATCTTCCTAATGATCAAATAAAAAATGGGTGTCTTTCGCCTCATTTTTTCGTAAAATCCAATCACAAAGTTCGTGCGATAAAAAGTTGGAAAAAAACATTGCAATAATTGCCGGACCAATGTATGGTAGGGACATGCAAATACGGACTGTCATACAGAAAACAGCCTATATTACATACATTACATAATCATGATGTTCATATAAACCCAATACAAAGGCTATTTTAATACTCAGCTATCCAAAAATGAATTTTATTGCACACTAGCTCTCATATTTAAAAAATCCACAGGGGCCAAAATGCGAAACTACACACCTAACTGTGGAGTGCTACCTTAAGGTGAAATTTTTCCCCTACTGCCTCAATTTTTATTATATTTTCTGTGTTCTACTAGCTGTTACGATGAAAATGGTACCTTAGTTTTTAAAATTGGTTCAGTAATAAAGATTTTATGAAGGTTAGCAGTTGATGTTGAAACGCGACAAAAAGTGATTTAAATATAAATGCTGGATCATAGTGAAAAACTTCAAGTCTGTCTCATTTTTGGGGTAAATTTCTAAAATTGTTCCCATTATCTTATTTAAAATCATAAAATTACCTTCAAAGAGGACAAATTGTACAATTTTCAGGTATTTGAAAGCACTTATAGGTCAATTTTGCTGTAAATAGTATATTGAACCTTGGTTTAGAAGCTCTCAAGCAGGGTATAAATTTCTAGCAGTACTGGCATCATAAAATTTAATTAATGCCAAATTATAATATAAAATCCTGCTAAAAATGTTTATTTGACTTATTCGCAATCAAAAATATAAAGCAATACATTCTGAGGATATCATATAAAGCGCAATATTTGATTACAATGGTGAAGCTAACTGAGTACAAATTTAAGACCGCAACATGTCTAAGTGTCAAAATGTGTATGTTTGGTTGCTAAGGACAGTAAACAATAAAATAAACATAAATTGCATTCCTAGCAGATTTTTTACCTTCAGAACTAAAACAAGAACATAAAAGACTAAAGATTTGTGGTAAATTTTATCTTAAAAAGTTCTTTTCTGTGCTTTCTGATGTGCCATAAGGTAGCACTCCACAGTTAGAAAATAAAATTAAAAATGAGCCACAAAATGTTTTGTCATCTCCTATTCCTGGATTTCTAATACATTAACCTAACTGTTTGTGTTGTACATGTGCATATGTATGTAATCAGTATATTTCATAGATTTGATTTTCAAAAGTTAAAAGAGTGAAAATTAATTCCTTGTATGTGTATCCATGGCAACATTCTGCATTTATTTACCATAAAATATTGCAAAAAGGGGGGTGGACATGTCACATACCCCCCCAAAATTTTGATCAAACTAGAATTTCAATGCCTTTGAGTGATACCTTTTTAGAAACTGTTTTCATAAATCTTCCTAATGATCAAATAAAAAATGGGTGTCTTTCGCCTCATTTTTTCGTAAAATCCAATCACAAAGTTCGTGCGATAAAAAGTTGGAAAAAAACATTGCAATAATTGCCGGACCAATGTATGGTAGGGACATGCAAATACGGACTGTCATACAGAAAACAGCCTATATTACATACATTACATAATCATGATGTTCATATAAACCCAATACAAAGGCTATTTTAATACTCAGCTATCCAAAAATGAATTTTATTGCACACTAGCTCTCATATTTAAAAAATCCACAGGGGCCAAAATGCGAAACTACACACCTAACTGTGGAGTGCTACCTTAAGGTGAAATTTTTCCCCTACTGCCTCAATTTTTATTATATTTTCTGTGTTCTACTAGCTGTTACGATGAAAATGGTACCTTAGTTTTTAAAATTGGTTCAGTAATAAAGATTTTATGAAGGTTAGCAGTTGATGTTGAAACGCGACAAAAAGTGATTTAAATATAAATGCTGGATCATAGTGAAAAACTTCAAGTCTGTCTCATTTTTGGGGTAAATTTCTAAAATTGTTCCCATTATCTTATTTAAAATCATAAAATTACCTTCAAAGAGGACAAATTGTACAATTTTCAGGTATTTGAAAGCACTTATAGGTCAATTTTGCTGTAAATAGTATATTGAACCTTGGTTTAGAAGCTCTCAAGCAGGGTATAAATTTCTAGCAGTACTGGCATCATAAAATTTAATTAATGCCAAATTATAATATAAAATCCTGCTAAAAATGTTTATTTGACTTATTCGCAATCAAAAATATAAAGCAATACATTCTGAGGATATCATATAAAGCGCAATATTTGATTACAATGGTGAAGCTAACTGAGTACAAATTTAAGACCGCAACATGTCTAAGTGTCAAAATGTGTATGTTTGGTTGCTAAGGACAGTAAACAATAAAATAAACATAAATTGCATTCCTAGCAGATTTTTTACCTTCAGAACTAAAACAAGAACATAAAAGACTAAAGATTTGTGGTAAATTTTATCTTAAAAAGTTCTTTTCTGTGCTTTCTGATGTGCCATAAGGTAGCACTCCACAGTTAGAAAATAAAATTAAAAATGAGCCACAAAATGTTTTGTCATCTCCTATTCCTGGATTTCTAATACATTAACCTAACTGTTTGTGTTGTACATGTGCATATGTATGTAATCAGTATATTTCATAGATTTGATTTTCAAAGTTAAAAGAGTGAAAATTAATTCCTTGTATGTGTATCCATGGCAACATTCTGCATTTATTTACCATAAAATATTGCAAAAAGGGGGGTGGACATGTCACATACCCCCCCAAAATTTTGATCAAACTAGAATTTCAATGCCTTTGAGTGATACCTTTTTAGAAACTGTTTTCATAAATCTTCCTAATGATCAAATAAAAAATGGGTGTCTTTCGCCTCATTTTTTCGTAAAATCCAATCACAAAGTTCGTGCGATAAAAAGTTGGAAAAAAACATTGCAATAATTGCCGGACCAATGTATGGTAGGGACATGCAAATACGGACTGTCATACAGAAAACAGCCTATATTACATACATTACATAATCATGATGTTCATATAAACCCAATACAAAGGCTATTTTAATACTCAGCTATCCAAAAATGAATTTTATTGCACACTAGCTCTCATATTTAAAAAATCCACAGGGGCCAAAATGCGAAACTACACACCTAACTGTGGAGTGCTACCTTAAGGTGAAATTTTTCCCCTACTGCCTCAATTTTTATTATATTTTCTGTGTTCTACTAGCTGTTACGATGAAAATGGTACCTTAGTTTTTAAAATTGGTTCAGTAATAAAGATTTTATGAAGGTTAGCAGTTGATGTTGAAACGCGACAAAAAGTGATTTAAATATAAATGCTGGATCATAGTGAAAAACTTCAAGTCTGTCTCATTTTTGGGGTAAATTTCTAAAATTGTTCCCATTATCTTATTTAAAATCATAAAATTACCTTCAAAGAGGACAAATTGTACAATTTTCAGGTATTTGAAAGCACTTATAGGTCAATTTTGCTGTAAATAGTATATTGAACCTTGGTTTAGAAGCTCTCAAGCAGGGTATAAATTTCTAGCAGTACTGGCATCATAAAATTTAATTAATGCCAAATTATAATATAAAATCCTGCTAAAAATGTTTATTTGACTTATTCGCAATCAAAAATATAAAGCAATACATTCTGAGGATATCATATAAAGCGCAATATTTGATTACAATGGTGAAGCTAACTGAGTACAAATTTAAGACCGCAACATGTCTAAGTGTCAAAATGTGTATGTTTGGTTGCTAAGGACAGTAAACAATAAAATAAACATAAATTGCATTCCTAGCAGATTTTTTACCTTCAGAACTAAAACAAGAACATAAAAGACTAAAGATTTGTGGTAAATTTTATCTTAAAAAGTTCTTTTCTGTGCTTTCTGATGTGCCATAAGGTAGCACTCCACAGTTAGAAAATAAAATTAAAAATGAGCCACAAAATGTTTTGTCATCTCCTATTCCTGGATTTCTAATACATTAACCTAACTGTTTGTGTTGTACATGTGCATATGTATGTAATCAGTATATTTCATAGATTTGATTTTCAAAAGTTAAAAGAGTGAAAATTAATTCCTTGTATGTGTATCCATGGCAACATTCTGCATTTATTTACCATAAAATATTGCAAAAAGGGGGGTGGACATGTCACATACCCCCCCAAAATTTTGATCAAACTAGAATTTCAATGCCTTTGAGTGATACCTTTTTAGAAACTGTTTTCATAAATCTTCCTAATGATCAAATAAAAAATGGGTGTCTTTCGCCTCATTTTTTCGTAAAATCCAATCACAAAGTTCGTGCGATAAAAAGTTGGAAAAAAACATTGCAATAATTGCCGGACCAATGTATGGTAGGGACATGCAAATACGGACTGTCATACAGAAAACAGCCTATATTACATACATTACATAATCATGATGTTCATATAAACCCAATACAAAGGCTATTTTAATACTCAGCTATCCAAAAATGAATTTTATTGCACACTAGCTCTCATATTTAAAAAATCCACAGGGGCCAAAATGCGAAACTACACACCTAACTGTGGAGTGCTACCTTAAGGTGAAATTTTTCCCCTACTGCCTCAATTTTTATTATATTTTCTGTGTTCTACTAGCTGTTACGATGAAAATGGTACCTTAGTTTTTAAAATTGGTTCAGTAATAAAGATTTTATGAAGGTTAGCAGTTGATGTTGAAACGCGACAAAAAGTGATTTAAATATAAATGCTGGATCATAGTGAAAAACTTCAAGTCTGTCTCATTTTTGGGGTAAATTTCTAAAATTGTTCCCATTATCTTATTTAAAATCATAAAATTACCTTCAAAGAGGACAAATTGTACAATTTTCAGGTATTTGAAAGCACTTATAGGTCAATTTTGCTGTAAATAGTATATTGAACCTTGGTTTAGAAGCTCTCAAGCAGGGTATAAATTTCTAGCAGTACTGGCATCATAAAATTTAATTAATGCCAAATTATAATATAAAATCCTGCTAAAAATGTTTATTTGACTTATTCGCAATCAAAAATATAAAGCAATACATTCTGAGGATATCATATAAAGCGCAATATTTGATTACAATGGTGAAGCTAACTGAGTACAAATTTAAGACCGCAACATGTCTAAGTGTCAAAATGTGTATGTTTGGTTGCTAAGGACAGTAAACAATAAAATAAACATAAATTGCATTCCTAGCAGATTTTTTACCTTCAGAACTAAAACAAGAACATAAAAGACTAAAGATTTGTGGTAAATTTTATCTTAAAAAGTTCTTTTCTGTGCTTTCTGATGTGCCATAAGGTAGCACTCCACAGTTAGAAAATAAAATTAAAAATGAGCCACAAAATGTTTTGTCATCTCCTATTCCTGGATTTCTAATACATTAACCTAACTGTTTGTGTTGTACATGTGCATATGTATGTAATCAGTATATTTCATAGATTTGATTTTCAAAAGTTAAAAGAGTGAAAATTAATTCCTTGTATGTGTATCCATGGCAACATTCTGCATTTATTTACCATAAAATATTGCAAAAAGGGGGGTGGACATGTCACATACCCCCCCAAAATTTTGATCAAACTAGAATTTCAATGCCTTTGAGTGATACCTTTTTAGAAACTGTTTTCATAAATCTTCCTAATGATCAAATAAAAAATGGGTGTCTTTCGCCTCATTTTTTCGTAAAATCCAATCACAAAGTTCGTGCGATAAAAAGTTGGAAAAAAACATTGCAATAATTGCCGGACCAATGTATGGTAGGGACATGCAAATACGGACTGTCATACAGAAAACAGCCTATATTACATACATTACATAATCATGATGTTCATATAAACCCAATACAAAGGCTATTTTAATACTCAGCTATCCAAAAATGAATTTTATTGCACACTAGCTCTCATATTTAAAAAATCCACAGGGGCCAAAATGCGAAACTACACACCTAACTGTGGAGTGCTACCTTAAGGTGAAATTTTTCCCCTACTGCCTCAATTTTTATTATATTTTCTGTGTTCTACTAGCTGTTACGATGAAAATGGTACCTTAGTTTTTAAAATTGGTTCAGTAATAAAGATTTTATGAAGGTTAGCAGTTGATGTTGAAACGCGACAAAAAGTGATTTAAATATAAATGCTGGATCATAGTGAAAAACTTCAAGTCTGTCTCATTTTTGGGGTAAATTTCTAAAATTGTTCCCATTATCTTATTTAAAATCATAAAATTACCTTCAAAGAGGACAAATTGTACAATTTTCAGGTATTTGAAAGCACTTATAGGTCAATTTTGCTGTAAATAGTATATTGAACCTTGGTTTAGAAGCTCTCAAGCAGGGTATAAATTTCTAGCAGTACTGGCATCATAAAATTTAATTAATGCCAAATTATAATATAAAATCCTGCTAAAAATGTTTATTTGACTTATTCGCAATCAAAAATATAAAGCAATACATTCTGAGGATATCATATAAAGCGCAATATTTGATTACAATGGTGAAGCTAACTGAGTACAAATTTAAGACCGCAACATGTCTAAGTGTCAAAATGTGTATGTTTGGTTGCTAAGGACAGTAAACAATAAAATAAACATAAATTGCATTCCTAGCAGATTTTTTACCTTCAGAACTAAAACAAGAACATAAAAGACTAAAGATTTGTGGTAAATTTTATCTTAAAAAGTTCTTTTCTGTGCTTTCTGATGTGCCATAAGGTAGCACTCCACAGTTAGAAAATAAAATTAAAAATGAGCCACAAAATGTTTTGTCATCTCCTATTCCTGGATTTCTAATACATTAACCTAACTGTTTGTGTTGTACATGTGCATATGTATGTAATCAGTATATTTCATAGATTTGATTTTCAAAAGTTAAAAGAGTGAAAATTAATTCCTTGTATGTGTATCCATGGCAACATTCTGCATTTATTTACCATAAAATATTGCAAAAAGGGGGGTGGACATGTCACATACCCCCCCAAAATTTTGATCAAACTAGAATTTCAATGCCTTTGAGTGATACCTTTTTAGAAACTGTTTTCATAAATCTTCCTAATGATCAAATAAAAAATGGGTGTCTTTCGCCTCATTTTTTCGTAAAATCCAATCACAAAGTTCGTGCGATAAAAAGTTGGAAAAAAACATTGCAATAATTGCCGGACCAATGTATGGTAGGGACATGCAAATACGGACTGTCATACAGAAAACA
>NW_027267829.1:0-12316 GCF_963676685.1 Mytilus edulis
TGCAAGCAGTATCACAACTTTTGAGGACCACTAAAAACTCCCAAATAACATTATATATCTTGTTTGGTATGAGATGACATTGGTATGAGTTTACTGTTGTACGAGTTTTCGGTGGGTACGAGTTTACTGTGGTATGACTTGAACTTGGTACGAGTTTGCAATGGTACCACTTAACTATAATTCATTACTCGGGGAGGGTAAGTAACACTTTCCTTGGCAGAAGAGAACTAGAGATTGTGTGAGGATTTAATTATGCAGATTAAATAGGACCAGAGAATAAAAGAATGTCTCTGAAAGGACCCATCATCCGGATAGTTTTTTTTAACTTCAACCCAAAAGACTTTTATCTCTAAAGTCTCGTATTGAGTGATAAAATCGAACTGGTACAGTCTGTGCCAAACTTTTTCATCTACTAGCCCGAAAACACATTTTAGGGGAACAACCATTTAACTTCAAGGGGGGGGGGCTATGGTTTTTTCTTAAAAAAATAATCTGATTCCCAATTTGCTGAAAAAAAATATTCTGTTCAAGCAGATGACAAAAAAAAATATTTGATTCCAGATTTTCCCCATACCTATAGTGTATTATTTTGAAAAAAATAATTCGATTGAAAGCGTTGAAAAAAAAACATAGCCCCCCCCCCCCCCCCCCCCCCCACCCCCCCCCTTGAAGTTAAATGGTTGCTCCCTTCAGAAGTTTTTCTTAAGTATTCAACCAAAAAGTCATGTAAATAGTTTTAGTTGTACATTGGGCTGTCCCAGAAATAGTCTGTAACCCCCCTATGGAAGATGCTGGAATTTCCAGACAATTTTTTGTTCTCAAACCCTATGGAAGATGTTGGAATTCCAGATTTTATAAGTCTTGAGACAAAAATTTGGTTAGACAAATAGGTGGAAATCCAGTAATTTTTGCAAAATCTGAAAGAAAATTCCTAGGAAAAAAAATTTGACTATGCATGTCTTCCATAGGGGGGGGGGTTACATTTTATTTCTGGAATAGCCCATTATGGATTTTATTTGTAAATACAAGGGGCAGCAGCTGTGTGTGACTGGCATGGGCATGACAAATGCAGAACAAATTACAATCGTTAACGACTCCAGTTCTCTACCTGGAAGAAGTCACTAGCCAGAACCAAAGATTCACCAGGCCGGAAAATTTTTACTAGTCAGGGCACAGACTGCTGCCAGTGCTGGCAATCGGACTCGAACCCAAGATTTATTATGCACTTACTCATGTTATGTGCCGAATGCAAATGGTATAATACACTGTGCTTGGACGACAATTGTCTGTAACACCTTTTACATTGGAACCTATTTTTTCCAGTTGCATCCTGAACAACACAATATTCCGATTCTTTACTTTGATCACTGTCCATTGTTGATGATGACGACCATGTTGATTGATTCTCCGAGATGATGCTGTTAATTGTGCTCTGATTGGGCGATACTCCGAGATGGTGCTGTAAAGTGAGCTCTGATTAGCCAGTTACACCAGAAATTCCAAAAACGCTATCCGATTGGCCGACGCAATTCACGCGGGTTTTAAGATTTAGGCGCACTAGAATATTGCAGACCCGAATCGCAAAATTCAAACGGCACCAGAAAAATGTATGTTTTATTACTTTGGACCAAAGAGAACAATTACAGCATCCATTCCTTTAACGCCATAGTCTCCCCGAGAAGGGATTATGAAGATTATGAAGAAAAACAGGATGTATCCGCCAAGTACCAAGGAAAAATATATCCTGCAAGGATAATCAAGAAACACGGTATGATTTTTCTGATATAAACAGATTTCTCAAAAATATATATAAATGGAATGCACTCCTAAGGTAGTCCAAATAAGTATGCCGTCTCGTATTTGGCCATGTAGAATAGCCTTTACCATTTCACGTCATTCCAACGTTTTAAGATGCTCATCTAAAATGTCCACCAGAGATGTAAATTACTCGATTTTGATTCATTTAAGGACCCTTTTGTGACACAATTGATGGCGGAGTAAACAAAATACAGGTAGGAATATTTTGACATAAAAATCGTTTCATCAGATATTGTTTTCAGCGAAAAAAAACGTCTGAAAAGTTGAGAACAAATTTCATTCTCAACGTCCAGCCGCAAAATGGCGGTTAGCTTTATGACGTCTGAGGGGAACAAAAAAAAATCAAATTGAAAAAAAAACCTGATAGACCGCATAATTATTTGGACTATCCCTAAGGCAGCAACCATTTGATTTTCTGGGGGGGGGGGGGGCTTTGGATTTTTTTTGGAAAAAAAAGTTTGTTTCCCACTTTTTGTGAAAAAAATAATTTGTTTCAGACCATGAGAAAAAAAATTGTTTGTTTCACCCTCAGCTGCCACTCTACGTAATGCTAAAATTGATATGAAAAAAATTGTTTTCGCCGACGTGTTGCGTCGCGAAAAAAATCCATACCCCCCCCAGAAAATCAAATGGTCGCTGCCTAAACACCCCCACATCTGATTTGCTATTTTCAAATAATAGTGCCGTATTTCAAACGGTAGAATTTCCACAAATTTTCCATAGGTTTAACATTGGAATGAAAAAGGGGTACTTAATCCTAATAATCATGGTTTGCAATGATTTTTAAATATACTGTTGCGTGCCAAATTGTTCAGTCTATCTTTTTTACTGATCTAATTACATCCACAAAATTAGATTTCTTTCAAATTTCATTTGACATTGCCCCATGAAAAATACAGGTGAACACATTTCAATTATCAATGGCAATAGAAGAAATCAAAACAAACACCTGTTTCATGCCTGTTCCATATATGGACATACATATGTTTACTTGTTGGGATCATCTCAATCATTCCAAGGTCTTTGTTTATTTAAAAGCTTGGACCGTGTGAACATTTTTCGTATTAAGCGCAGCGCTTTTGCGCATCATACACAATGACAAAAACGTGCTATGGACATGTAGTTTTTAATATCTGCATATTATTTCATAAATTTGTTCTATAGGTCAACTGCAATAGGAAATTTGTCTAGCGACTTTATTTGACCTATAGAACAAATTTATGAAATAAAAAGTGGGGGTCAGTGTGCAAAATTTTTCAAACCATTTAAATGTATAAAACCCTAGGAGTTCGAAAATCTTACACAAATTCCAAAATGTGAAGAGTGAGCTTACAATAAAATGTACTGTAACTTATTGAATTTTCAATGCTTGAGTTAACTCAAGGATAACCAATTAAAGCTTAAAGCTTATTTCCAATTGTGTAACTTAAACTATGGAGGAATGTTGTTTAGGTGGTCCCCTTTTCAAAACACTGAAATTATTTCCTCTTTTTTTTCAGAAGACAGAAAACATCTGGAAACAAAAATGGATGAAATCATAAACTCTGTGATAGAACAAACAGAAACAGAAAAACAGTCAGAGAAAAATGGTAACATTGGTTCTTCCTTAATGCATTGTTATATGGCTTAAAAATTTTGAGGCCACATTATGGTACAGATTTCATGCCATACTATTGTTATAACACCTTTTTTCATTTAAAAATTTCTTCTTTAAAAATTTAACTAAAAGTCCTTTACGAGTAATTATCACATTTGATGTGAGTTTCATTATTCTGAACAATCTGATTGGTTTATAGACCTTTACGTCACCAATCAAATGATGTTTCATATCTTAATGAAATTCACCAGCAAGTGCTTAAATGACGACGTCGTTCTAAACAACAAGTAATACCAAGTAATACGTTAAGTAATACCAAACAAGAAAAATGTTTTATAGTTTCAACTTCAATTTCTTTGAATTGTAATTAGTTTTATTTTCATGATTACGAATGTAATTATAAGGATTGAATTCAATAGTGTAAAAGCTTGAACGGTGTGAACATTTTTCGTATTCCAAAATTCCAAAATGTGGAGTGAGCTACCTTGCAATAAAATTTACTTACTTATTGAATTTTCAATGCCTGAGTTGAGTTAACTCAAGGATAACCAATTAAAGCTTAAAGCTTATTTCCAATTGTGTAACTTAAACTATGGAGGAATGTTGTTTATGTGGTCCCCTTTTCAAAACACTATGAATTATTTCCTTTTTTTTTCAGAAGACAGAAAACATCTGGAAACAAACATGGATGAAATCATAAACTCTGTGACAAAACAAACAGAAACAGAAAAACAGTCAGAGAAAAATGGTAACATTAGCTGAGCCCTCAATTTTGTCTACTAAATGGTGACCAAAACCTACTAAATTTTGAGATTGGCCACCAAAACTCAACTGTTGGTGGCCAGCTGGCCACTAACTTTTTGGAAAAAATACTTGATTTATGTTAATTTGGCAACTAAAATTAACAATTGGCCACTAAAATTTTATGATTGGTGGCCAAAAGGCCACCTTGAAAAAATTTCTACTTTGAGGGCTGATTAGTTTTGTTATATGGCCAAAAAAAATTTAGGCCACATTATGGTACAGATTTCATGCCATACTATTGTTATAACACCTTTTTTTTCATTTATAATTTTTTTCTTAAAAAATTAAAAGTCCTTTACGAGTAATTATCACATTCGATGTGCGTTTCATTATTTCTGAACAATCTGATTGGTTTATAGACCTTTACGTCACCAATCAAATGATGTTTCATATCTAAATGAAATTCACCAGCAAGTGCTAATGACGACGTCGTTCTAAACAACAATTGCATTAAGTAATTCCAAGTAAGAAAAATGTTTTTTAGTTTCAACTTCAATTTCTTTGAATTGTAATTAGTTTTATTTTTCATGATTCCGATTGTAATTATAAGGACTGAATTCAATAGTGTAAAAGCTTGGACCGTGTGAACATTTTTCGTATTAAGCGCAGCGCTTTTGCGCATCATACACAATTGACAAAAATGTGTTATGGTCATGCAGATATTAAAAACTACAAAAAATTGCATTCCATTCTTGATTCTAAAAATACATGTATGGTACAGTATGATATTACAGTATAATGGGACTCAGAAGGCATTTTTTTATACAACTACAATACAAAATGCATAATATTTATTTGATTCGTGTGTAAAAGGACTCAGAAGGCATTTTTTTTTATATACTACAAAATAAATGCAATTTTATTTGATTCTGGCCTTAATTCCTTAAAGAACAAAATAGAAAATAAAGGCTTTAAGCACCTTGAGAACGCCAACAATCGGTTCACTAAAAGCCAGTACAGAGCAAACCGATAATCAAATATAATGCACCAGCCTTGGTGTTGGAAAAGACTGACAGGTTCTTGGTGTTTAAGATTATGTGCTTGTTATTTAATATTATATATTTTGTACATGTACATAATAAATTTCATTAAGAATTTTTGTGTGACACAAAAAAATCACACAGAAAAATTGGTGCATTCTTGGTGTTTAGACGCCAGCTTTTGATTTTTTGTAATATAACACTTGCTAATAATTTCATTGTAGGTGCTAATTCTAGTAATTCTGCTAAATCCAGTCAGGATGCCAAACAAAGAGAAGAACAGAATAACTCCACTCTTGAGAAATCATCTGTAGATGAAGGTATGAACAAAATATGTAAGCATATGGTAATGAATTCAACAGACAGAACATGCTAAAAAGATTAGCATTCTTCCATTTTCACCGCTGCAATTTTGTTTACTGAAAATAATTCGCAGTTCTGTTCCCGAAAAGTTATGAAAAAATTCCGGAAATGCCAAAAATTTACGGCTGGTTGGTCTTTAATATTTTTAGCTTGCATGACCTGAAGGGTCTTGTGAGCTTTTGCCACCACTTTGCGTCCGTCCGTCCACATTTAACATTGATCTTCTTTGAAACCACTATGCCAAGTTTGACTTGACCAAACTTGGCATGAATGATCCTTGGGTGGACCTCTACAAAACTATTTTTGCGATCTAAAAATCAAGATGGCTGCCACAGCCGAACATAGTTTAACATAGGACCCTATGGGAAAAATCATACAACAGTGCTTCTTGTATGCTCTTTATTTTTATTGGGTGTGGTATAGTTTTACATGAGATTATGTCTCATGTGTATACCCTATTTATAAAATAATAACAATATCTAAAATAATGTAAATTTGAAATTCAAAGGATGAACTCCCTCATCGTAGTTCTTTCCTTAGCTATTTTTGGCATTATTATTCCTTAAGATTCTTTAGGTTCAAGACACTTGCAGTATTTTTGGTAACAGATTCCTTACGTTTTAGGTCCCAAGAGCTGCTGACTAGGCATTATTTGCCGAAATGGCCATCCAGCCCATTTAAATTAATCGCAGTTGAAGAGAACATATGTTTTATGGTCTCATGTTCATTTATTAACTCAGTAATAATTTCATTGTAGGTGCTCATTCTAGTAATTGTGCTAAATCCAGTCAGGATGCCAAACAAAGAAAAGAAAAGAATAATGCCATTCCTCATTCTAGTAATTCTGCAAAATCCAGTCAGGATGCCAAACAAAGAAAAGAAAAGAATAATGCCATTCTTGAATCTGTAGATGAAGGTATGAACAAATTATGTAAACATTTGCCAATTATTTAAAATTACCACTCATACAGTAAGATTATCATTAGGTAGAAAAATTTTTTGCTTTTATTAGAAGGCCAATATTTTGGAACTGTTTTATCTTATGACTATATGCAAGAGATCTACCAATTTGAGCTTTTTCACATATTATTTGCATACTGAGATTTTATTATACCCCCGCTTTAGCGGGTGGTATATAGTGTTCAGCATTTCCGTTCGTCTGAAGTTAAATTTCTGTCCAGGATTTCTCAGCTCTTGATGAAAGGAATGATTTGATATTTGGTCTGAAGCATCATATTGACTTGTAATGTGTAAGCGATTTTCATATCTGTGGCATTGGCCACTTCCTGTTTGACGAGACATTGAAATTTTGCAGGGGGTATCTGTGGCCCATTAGGCCACAGTAACTCTAGTTTTAATGTGGTTTATTTCAATATATGACTAATAAAATTACAAAACTTGGGTATGTCTACATATTTGAGGTAACATCTACCGTTTTCAAGAAACAAGGGCCCAAATTAAAGGGGTTGAAGGAAAAAAAATACAAATACTGACAAAACAGTGACTGACACTGGCTGTGAAAGAATATACTTGAGGATAATCGCTACTGAAGTTCAATTAAATAACAAGATTTTCATATATTTAGTATTTTTAACTAGTTTATTTTTTCATGTTTGTGTGCTTGTTTTTGAGATATGATCACTTGAAAAATAGGAAGTTTTGGCAGGAAAATTTTATCTCTGATTTTTCATCGGAAATAAATTGGGAAAACAGTATACAGTACATTGTATTAAAAAATTGTGGAAGGAATATTTAACTTTTTAAAATATTTTACTGTATAAACCTTTGAAATAAGTCATTCGAAAAGTTTAATAGATTTCTTATGACTTACAAAATATTTTCCAAGAGTCAGAAACGTGACGTCACACGCGAACATCCTTAATTATTTTTCCTTAAATCTTCCTGTGTCGGATTGAAAGATCCCTTCCTCTAGTTTGTAATGTTATACTAAAGTAATAATTTCATTGCAGGTGCTGATTCTAGTTTAAATTCTGCTAAATCCAGTCAGGATGTCGAACAAAGAAAAGAAAAGAATAATGCCATTTTTGAAACATCGTCTGTAGATGAAGGTATGAGATTATGTTAAATGCTGTCTATTTTATTTCTAAACAGCCTGCTTTCATGTGATATGCCACAGTTCAGGAAACAGAATGTCTTTTGATTTGTCTGTGGTAGAAATTTTGTACCTGTAGATTTTAAGCCATGGATCTATAAAAGTAGACATTTTTTGTAAGACTTAAAGATCAAAGGCTCACTGCTATGTGACTCCCTAACATTAGCCATTTTCTCAGCAGGATGCCTTAAAAATGTATAATTTTACAGTGTCATGGCTAATTTTACAGATCCATGGCTTATGCTGATAGTACGGGAGTAATTTTGAGGTATATAGATAATTTTAGTAAAACTCATGATGAAGCCATAAATTTCTATTTATATAAGTCAAAAAAGGGTGAAGTTTAGGCCACAGGTTTACTATTGTACTACTGGGAATCCCATTTTCTGATTTAATCATTTTTTAGCTCACCTGGCTATGCTAGGGTGAGCTTTTGCCATCACTTTGCGTCCGGCGTAAACTTTTTTCAAAGATCTTCTACTCTGAAAGCACTGGGCCAATTGGAACCAAACTTGGTCACAATAGTCCTTGGGTGGTTACCTTTAAAAATTGTGTCTGCGCGGCTCCGCGCCTAATCCAAGATGGTCGCCAGCAGGGAACATAGTTTAACATTGGACCCTATGGGGAAAGTCTCCTCCTGAAACTACTCAGCCAATTGGAACCAAACATAGTCACAATAGTCCTTGGGTAATCCCCTTTAAATATTATGACTGACAGGTCTGTATTTAATCTAAGATGGCGGCCAGTGGGGAACATAGTTTAACATCAATTTGGAAATGTATTTTAAAGATCTTCTTGGTTACAGTAGTTTTTGGACTGTCCCTTTTTGTGTCTGGTAGATACAGTTTGAGCCAAGATAGCTGCTGTCAACAAGTCATGGCCCAGGTGAGCGATACAGGCTCTTGGAGAGCCTCTGGTTACCAAACCTGGTCGAAAGGACATAGTGATTGCTATTAATCATTATTTTGCATCCATGTTCATATTAACGGCCATCATACATTTTTTTCGTGTAAATCAAAAGCACCAATTTTTTTCGATCAAAAGCATTACTTTACCTGTTAAAACAATAGCTGTAGTCCGTTTGAGTTCTATAAATCTTCAAAAATAAATTTTGGCCAGGTGAGCTAAAAATGAACATATTGTTCATGAAATTGTTATTTAAATGTTCTTTGGCCAACTTGATACACTTTATGGTTTTAGATATGGACATTACATTCCACTATTTCCGTTGGTTTCCGTCAAAATCAATGAAAAAAAACTAGTGAAAATGGCATAAAACTCAATTTAATCAATCAGTTAGCATTCCGATTCAAAATTCCAAAATAGTGTTCAAAATATATGAATTTAAAGAATTAACAACACATTGTAGAAATGTCAGTCTTACATTATTTCATTGCAGGCTCAGAATCTACTGATTCTGAATCAATTTTGAGTCCAATGTCACCTCGTACTAGCTCAAGTGAGGAAAAGGAAAATACAAGGAGTTGGAAGGACGCCCTAGAACAATTTCAGTATAGCAAAAGGTATTTTAATATTAAAAGCCAAAATAAAATTATGTTTGTTTGCAGTTGGCGACTGACAGGTAAAAATTAATGTGAATTTTAATGGCAATTAAATAGCAAAATTTGTTTATGTTTATGTTCATTACATGTTCTCCTTTTTTGGGGGCTTCTATAAAACAATTTAAAAAATCATTTGCATACAGTCTCAGGGGTCCCACTTGGGAAAGTGAAAAATATTTACTTGATGAAGCTACAGGAGTAAACAATTTCAGCATTCAAATTGATTCAATTCATTTTACTTGTACAAGTGATTCGACAGAAAATGTAGGAACTTTCTCCTTTATTGTGTCATGAAAGAAAGTTTTGTAAGGGTCATTGATAATTTTCTGGTATAGATTTATTTTAGATCTTTACATAATATTCATTATTGTCAAGGCGCACAGTCTTTTTGTTGAGGCGCACACTTGTCAAAGATTTAAGTCCTTTGGGATTTATAATATCAATTAACATGAAAGCTATAAGTCTACAGCATGCATCATTATCACATCAAGATTTTAATGTTAAGATGTCTTTAATTACCTTTCATAGGGTCTTATAAATTGAATAATATTTGTATAAATAGGAAACACTGTTTTGCCATAAATATAATTCACTTTTTGTGGTTTACTTGTACAGGTAAATTGTATTTACTTATTTAGGTGAACTTGATTATTTACTGCTGAGAGCGAATTTAATTAACTTCAATATCAAATGTCCTTCATGGTAAAGGCTACCTTCAATCTAAACCTTAACCAGAAGTATGGACGGACATAAGCCATACCAAAAAACTATCTGCCCCTCTACTTCTTAGGCGGGGCAAAAAAATAGGGAATACCAGTAAGGATCTATTTGCAACCAAATTCAAAGAATTCTGATGAGGCCAGGAAAGGTGAAACAGCCCTAACCATTGCTGCATACCATGATTTTATTGACATTTTTTTAACAAGCTCTTGAAAAAGTTTTATCCATCGGGTTGGCATAGTTTAGTGAAAAAAAAATAAATAATAAAATTGTTGCTTACTCATCTGAAACCCCACTTTTTTGTTGTTTGATGAAAATTTTTTAAATTTTGCATAATTAATATTTTGTACAAAAGTCATTTTTCTTTTCCATAATTGTTCAGTATTTGTATATTGTAGCATTGGAAAAAGATCTCTTGATACAGACTCAGAGATTAAAGAACTGAAAGATCAAGTAAAGAGATTAAAGAGACGGGTAGAAAAACTAGAAGAAAAGCGTCCTTCTTCGAGTAAAGCAGGAAATGACACAACAAATTGTTCTGAAATGTCCGATCCAATTAAGTACAATGGATTTACATTAAACGAGCTGAAACTAAGCATAGAACATGTGGAATCATGTCAACCCGCCATTGATATTTTATTGAGGAAAATGTTTACCTCGGAAGAAATAACATCACAATCTGTTACAGGAAAAAAAACTTCTAAATGTTCATTTGCTGGTCCAAGGCCACCAATGGACCAAACAAAACTTCATGTTATGAGTGACATCTTGGGGGCTAAGTATCAAGAAAAGTTCTCGAGAAAACTAATGGTGGAAAAAATTCAGAACGTACAAAAGGTGTTGAGAAAAAAAAATTGTTAAGAAAGTTGACTTTCAGTTCATTAAAACTGTAATTGAATTGAGATTTTGTTGCATCTTATCCTTCCTGCCATGAAAATGCAGAGATAAAGGTTAAAATACAGTGTTTTCAGCTTGTCCTGGAGGATATTCCATCCATTTAAAACACCCATTTTTCTCCCTCTCAGACAGTTATGTATAATTCATGAATAGTCATGAACATTTCATGAACTGTTCATGAACAGATTTCATGAATGGTTCATCATATCTTCATGAATGGTTCATCATATCTTCATGAACATTTGATGAACAATTCATGAACTGAAAATCGACAGTAATGTTCATGAACTTTAATGTTCATGAACAATTCATGAACAAGAAAGGTTCATGAAGATTTAAGTGTTCATGAACTTTAATGTTCATGAACAATTCATGAACAAGAAAGGGTTCATGATCATTGTTGTTCATGAACATTTAAATGCTCATGAACCTTTCTTGTTCATGAATTGTTCATGAACATTAAAGTTCATGAACATTACTGTCGATTTTCAGTTCATGAATTGCTCATCAAATGTTCATGAAGATATGATGAACTGTTCATGAAATCTGTTCATGAACAGTTCATGAAATGTTCATGCATATTCATGAATTATTCATTATCATCTCACAGGGGAAACACTCTATGGATTAATAAAATAGAATAACGACCATGTAAACACTCTGTGGATTAATAAAATAGAATAACGACCATGTAAAAACTCTGTGGATTAATAAAATAGAATAACGACCATGTAAAAACTCTGTGGATTAATAAAATAGAACAACGACCATGTAAAAACTCTGTGGATTAATAAAATAGAACAACGACCATGGAAAAACTCTGTGGATTAATAAAATAGAATAACGACCATGTAAAAACTCTGTGGATTAATAAAATAGAATAACGACCATGTAAAAACTCTGTGGATTAATAAAATAGAATAACGACCATGTAAAAACTCTGGATTAATAAAATAGAATAACGACCATGTAAAAACTCTGTGGATTAATAGAATAACGACCATGTAAAAACTCTGTGGATTAATAAATAGAATAACGACCATGTAAAAACTCTGTGGATTAATAATTTAGAATAACGACCATGTAAAAACTCAGTGGATTAATAAAATAGAATAACCACCATGTAAAAACTCAGTGGATTAATAAAATAGAATAACCACCATGTAAAAACTCTGTTGGATTAATAAATAGAATAACCACCATGTAAAAACTCTGTGGATTAATAAAATAGAATAACCACCATGTAAAAACTCTGTGGATTAATAAAATAGAATAACCACCATGTAAAAACTCTGTGGATTAATAAAATAGAATAACCACCATGTAAAAACTCTGTGGATTAATAAAATAGAATAACCACCATGTAAAAACTCTGTGGATTAATAAAATAGAATGACAACCATGTAAAAACTCTGTGGATTAATAAAATAGAATAACGACCATGTAAAGACTCTGTGGATTA
>NW_027267830.1:0-22042 GCF_963676685.1 Mytilus edulis
GTATAGATAGTGTTGTGCGTGGCACAGTACATTCTATTGAAAATGTACTATCTTCTTTGTAAAAGAAAGTGTTGTGCGCAGCAAAGACCAATGCAGTACAGAATAAACATGGAATTTATTAGAAATTTCCAGCACAAGAAATTATGAAAATTCCATAATTAATAATAATTCCAAGTTTAAATAATAGCCTGTTAAATTCAAAAAAAAAGAGTACAGTTATATTGGTTAAATTTAAAAATATTTTGGTAACTTCATTCAAAATTTTGAATAATAAAATTTACCATTATTTGTATAGAGCAAAGTTTTGGAGACTCATTTACCAAAGATTTATTAAAACAGTTTGTAAGGGATTGTGCAGCAGAAAATATAACAAAAGCAATAGAATTCGAAGAAAGCAAAAAGTAAAAATATCTAATACTTATATCCATTTACATATAAAATATTTGATTTTTTATAACCTTTTCATAAGAATAGGACCTTAAACCAATGGGAAAATTAATTATAATAATAACCTTGACCCATAATCATTGATAATAATAAGTGTGGAACGCTTTAGAAAGCGTTAAAAGAAAAGTTTTATGCAAACAGCTTTTAAAGATTTAAATGGTACCAAAAGTACTTCTCTATTTTATATTTATATAAACTGTCTTGTTTTAAGGGGTAGACCTTGGTTTAGGGAGATAACTCTTTAAATCAGTTATGCGTTTGTAAGTCAAGTTTTGTCAATGAATTTTAAGCATTTACCTGAAACAGATTGGAAATAATCTATGTATCCAAGAAGCTTAGAACATATTTATGAAAATGGCTGACACAAACATACTGATGATTTTTAGAGTTATTTCCCTTAACCTAGGTCTACCTCATTAAAGAGTCAATAATTTTTACTTCTGATGCAGCAGAACATAACTGGTACTCTAATATAATGAAAGTAGGAACCCATGATGTAACTTATGATCTGTCCTGTACATTTGAACCTATAGTGGGTTTCATCTTCTTCAAATTTTGTAGCAAGAGAGCCTAGAAACCAATTGGCAAAAAAACATAATAGTTATAGGCCAAATAGGAGACCAGAAACTAACATTTCTGTTATATCAGGCCTAAAAGAATATGTTAATAAAAAGGAGAAAACAAGAACAGTTACAGGAAGAAGGATATATACCGGTAGAGGGAAAGCATAAATCATCATAATAAAACCTCAAGAACCTCACCAGGAAATTGTCAATATGTAAAATCGTATAGAAATTGACAGTTTTCTACTTACATTTTTGAACTTAATAATTAATAATTAAAAAATATAAGATTAACAAATAAAAATAATATGCAATCGCACATCTGTAATGTTAGACAATTGGTTTGATAAAAGCTTGTTTGTTAATATATGTGCATTGCATTATTTGTGTATTGCTGATGGAAAAAGATGGTGGTCTGTAAAATTGAGGTCTTGAAAACTTAAAAAATAGTGTGTTTTTTTAAGACCCCTTTACACTGTAAAATAATCCCTAAAAATGAATATATACGACTCAAAAATCGCATTGCCTTCTTACTTATATTTTCCAATTGCCCCACTGAAAAAAAAAATTTCATGAATAAATGAAATGTTTGAACACCCAGCAAATACAGGGTTCTCAATAAGCAGATTCCTGGACTCATCTTTTTTTTTTTTAAATTTGATGTTTACAAAATTGCAACAAGATTGTAAAATGTAGTATTAACTGAGCACAGTTAGGTATAAACAAAAGTTTAAAAATAATCTAAATTTAATGTCAATTCCTGGCTCTATTTTGACATAGAGACTAAAATGATAAATATGTTGGACATGCTTAAACATGAAGAGTCCTTGGACTTGCCTTTAAATATCCTTAGAGAGAACCCTAAAATTATTGAATGTAACAAAGAAATTAATACAAAGTTTTTGGTGTGCACTGGAAGTTTAGTGTGTACTGGACGGCACAAGAAATAATGGCAATCTTTAAGACCATTCGGCAATCAGTTCCTTGTCTTTTGAATATATATATACATCTTTAGCTAGAGACAAGATTAAACACCCTTTGCCTTTGTTTATATTTGTTCATGTTCTAAACTAATGCTTATCTATGATGGCTAATTTTCAGGATTTTAGGGAATTCAAGAGCAAAAACCATGTGACGAAAAACCCAATAAAAATCTAATATTAATAAAGCCTATATTTTGTACATGAAAAGGAAAGTTTAAATGTGCTTGGACCACTTTCCTGGAAGTAGGGGAAACGTTCTTTAATACAGATCTAAAAGTGCACAGAATGGATAAATTTTTTAAACGCCCAAACTCATAAAAGTATTTGACAATTTTCTTGCAACTGGTCTTTCAATTCGCATTACTACCCATACACGTAGCTATGTACATGGCAGATAAAACATATGTTGGTATTTTAATCAATAATATTATATTGCTCTGGTGAGTTTACACTAGAATTAGCAGGTGTAAAATTACCAGAGAAATAAAATATTATTGTCAGAGAATGTTACTTTTTACATTTAATATCTTTTTAAAACAAATCTTAATCAAATTAAAACAGAAATGACAACTTGCAAGAAAATTTGTCAACACTTTTATGGTTTCAGCTATAAATTGCCACTTTTGGCTGAGTGTGTGATGGATAACAAAATTTAAGTGTAAAATTTCCCCCCAAAATACCTCCTCCATGTCAGTTTCTAATACTGGAAGCTACAATACAATTAGCATGTATAAATTTATGCTTCTCTTAAGAAAAATACAACAAGATTCAAACATAATGACAGGAGTTCAAAACTGGGCAAGTAAGATCATACACACTAATTATAATCGATTCAAACATAATGACAGGAGTTCAAAACTGGGCAAGTAAGATCATACACACTAATTATAATCGATTCAAACATAATGACAGGAGTTCAAAACTGGGCAAGTAAGATCATACACACTAATTATAATCGATTCAAACATAATGACAGGAGTTCAAAACTGGGCAAGTAAGATCATACACACTAATTATAATCGATTCAAACATAATGACAGGAGTTCAAAACTGGGCAAGTAAGATCATACACACTAATTATAATCGATTCAAACATAATGACAGGAGTTCAAAACTGGGCAAGTAAGATCATACACACTAATTATAATCGATTCAAACATAATGACAGGAGTTCAAAACTGGGCAAGTGAGATCATACACACTAATTATAATCGATTCAAACATAATGACAGGAGTTCAAAACTGGGCAAGTGAGATCATACACACTAATTATAATCACTATTTGGAAGAACCTTAAAAAAATACATTATTCATGTAAAGCTGATGGGCCTTTTCATAAATTCACATGTTCCCTAAAAATGTATGTCCATACACATGTATCTCCATTGTATAGGAAATATAAATGCAATGGCTTAAATAAATTAACCCAGTAGAATTTGACTCTAACATGATGAACATTGAAGTGTTAATGTGGTCTTTTTGAAGACCCATTGATGGCCTTTCAGCTATTATCTGCTCTTTGGTAGGGTTGTTGTTTCTATAACATCTCCAATTTTAATTATCAGTCTTAATATTTGCATCTGGATATTAAACACTAACATGACTAATATATCTATCCATACATCCAATAAAATCAGCTCTTACCTCATCTTGTGTTTCTGAGCCCCCTTCTTCTGGCTTTGCATCAGGTTTGACTGGTGGACAGACAATACCATACAATGATATACCAATAATTAATAGTCCTAAAACTTTCTTCATCTTTATCTGAAACAACAGTAATAATAATATATCTAAGGTTATAAATTATGTTTTGTCATAAAATACCAAAAAAATATATTGGTAAGCAGTCCTAAAATTTTATCTTGAAGAATATCACAGCAAAATCGTTACAACAGATTAACACACAGTTACATGTATGACAATACATCAGAATGTTTAATTGTTTGGTGTTTAAAGCCACTTTCAGCACTGTTGACTATTTATTAGTGGCCATGCCAGTTTTTATTGGTGGATGTTATATATCAGAGTCTGGAAACGGTCATGTTTGCCAGTCATCATGGTCATGACATAAACTGAAAGCTATTTGTCCTGATAGGAACAGATAGGGATTTAGCTATAGAACAGTAATTAAAATGAAAATATATGCTCTTTCATATTTTATCTGATGCCAAATGGAAGTTTTTAACGACCTTGACTGGCTATACAGCCCTTGCACGGTCAGATGTGTATTGTATCTGCCTTTTTATTTGACTAATTGTGGTAACCACACTTTCTGTGTAACTTAGACTATATAAAAAAGAAGATGTGGTATAATTGCCAATGAGACAACTGTCCACAAGAAACCAAAATGACACAGACATTAACAACTATAGGTCACCGTACGGCCTTACACTACCCGCAATACGACATAAATCTTGTGTAAAGCATCTTTATGTTTATCATGTCTATGATTATAAAAGTTTTTACAGACTGTTTGTATCTGTATAATATTTACAAAACATTGTGTCTGTTTATTGTCACTGAATGACTTTGAACTTATTTCATCATTTTCATGTATTTTATGCAATTTAAAAATGATTAATTAGTTTTGTATAAAAAATTGTATTGTTTTTTTGTGATTGATGATAATAATTTATATGAACACGTCACTATGTAACTTGTATTTGGATGAAAAACATTACGTTGCAAACAGAAATTGTAAACAAATGAACATGTAACCATCAATCATCAATATGAGGAAGAACAAGAAATTAACAACAGAAAAAAATAACATTATTCAAGGAAAACACTTGTAAGAGATGTGGGGTATACATGTACATTTTATATATTGATCATTTGATAAGATGTTCATTCAATGACACAAAAACCCAATCACTTTTACAGATTACAGATTAACATGAATGTATTGTCTTTAACAGTAGGGCAGATACCAATGCTCTAAATAAGTAGAAGAGCTTTTCAATAAATTAAAAGAAGAAAATTGATTTACGAGCATGTGTTACATGTACAACCAGATGCTCCGCAGGGCGTAGCTTTATACGACCGCAGAGGTTGAACCCTGAACGGTTGGGGCAAGTATGGACACAACATTCAAGCTGGATTCAGCTCTAAATTTGGATTGTGATTAAATAGTTGACACAGCATAGGTTTCTGACACAGAATGAATGTGTTCTAATGAACTTAAAATTTTTGTTTTCTCTTAGAGCAATTCACTATGCTGTTGAATATTAATCCTCTCAAAACAAGTATGTGTCCTCAGTACACGAATGCCCCACTCGCACTATCATTTTCCATGTTCAGTGGACCGTGAAATTGGGGTAAAAACTCTAATTTGGCATTAAAATTAGAAAGATCATATCATAGGGGACATGTGTACTAAGTTTGAAGTCGATTGGACTTAAACTTCATCAAAAACTACCTTGACCAAAAACTTGAACCTGAAGCGGGACAGACGGACGGACGAACGAACGGACAGACGGACGCACAGACCAGAAAACATAATGCCCCTCTACTATCGTAGGTGGGGCATAAAAATGTTTGAAGAAATTTTCTTTTTTATTTATGAAATTTCAAATGAGAAAAATTGAACCCAATTTTTTTAATCACATCCCCCTTTCCCTTATTCCAAAACTAATCTCAATTAAAATTTCTAATGGAGTTTGCAACAATAACTACTCATTTAAATACATCATAAAATATTAAGATGTAAAAAAAACTGCTTGTTATCACTGAATGTTATTTATTATAATTTATCAGTTGGTAGTAAAAAGTGAATATACATTGTATATTGTATATAACAAAGATTTAAGTTGATTCTGGACAAAGAAAGATAACTCCAATTAAAAAAAAAATCTTGCTATTGCACAATATTTTGCAATTAGATATTTCTTGCTTACTATTCTGGACAAAGAAAGATAACTCTAATTAAAAAAAAATTTGCTATTTCACAATATTGTGCAATTAGATATTTCTTGCCATTGCGCAATACTGTGCAATTGAAAAGACTTGCTATTGCACAACACTTAATATAATAATTTTAGATCCTGATTTGGACCAACTTGAAAACTGGGCCCATAATAAAAAAATCTAAGTACATTTTTGGATTCAGCATATCAAAGAACCCCAAGATTTCAATTTTTGTTGAAATCAGACTAAGTTTAATTTTGGACCCTTTGGACTTTAGTGTAGACCAATTTGAAAACAGGACCAAAAATGAAGAATCTACATACACAGTTAGATTTGATATATCAAAGAACCCCAATTTTTGATGAAATCAAACAAAGTTTAATTTTGGACCCCGATTTGGACCAACTTGAAAACTGGACCAATAATCAAGAATCTAAGTACATTTTTAGATTCAGCATATCAAAAAACCTAACTGATTCATTTTTTGTCAAAATCAAACTAAGTTTAATTTTGGACCCTTTGGACCTTAATGTAGACCAATTTGAAAACGGGACCAAAAGTTAAGAATCTACATACACAGTCATGACAGTTAGATTCGGCATATCAAAAAACCCCAATTATTCAATTTTGATGAAATCAAACAAAGTTTAATTTTGGACCCTTTGGGCCCCTTATTCTGTTGGGACCAAAACTCCCAAAATCAATACCAACCTTCCTTTTATGGTCATAAACCTTGTGTTTAAATTTCATAGATTTCTATTAACTTATACTAACGTTATGGTGCGAAAACCAAGAAAAATGCTTATTTGGGTCCCTTTTTGGCCCCTAATTCCTAAACTGTTGGGACCTAAACTCCCAAAATCAATACCAACCTTCCTTTTGTAGTCATTAACATTGTGTTTAAATTTCATTGATTTCTATTTACTTAAACTAAAGTTATTGTGCGAAAACCAAGAATAATGCTTATTTGGGCCCTTTTTTGGCCCCTAATTCCTAAACTATTGAAACCTAAACTCCCAAAATCAATCCCAACCGTTCTTTTGTGGTCATAAACCTTGTGTCAAAATTTCATAGATTTCTATTAACTTAAACTAAAGTTATAGTGCGAAAACCAAGAAAATGCTTATTTGGGCCCTTTTTGGCCCCTAATTCCTAAAATGTTGGGACCAAAACTCCCAAAATCAATACCAACCTTCCTTTTGTGGTCATAAACCTTGTGTTAAAATTTCATAGATTTCCATTCACTTTTACTAAAGTTAGAGTGCGAAAACTAAAAGTATTCGGACGCCGGACGACGACGACGCCAACGTGATAGCAATATACGACGAAAAATTTTTCAAATTTTGCGGTCGTATAAAAAATGTATGTACCGCTCAAGAGACAAGGATTAAAGCTCAATTGTTAAAGGTATTAAAAATTGAAGATATCTACGACTTTTGATACATGAACATGATGAATTTTTAATTTTTTCAAAAAAAATTTAGGTATTGAAACTGATCAGAAATATTGACCACTTCTTTATCAACTTTTTACTTTATACATGTCAAAGACATCTAAAAATTACAAAAGAGTCCATCTGGCAGTATTGATCTACACTAACATAATTCATTTCCTGATCTTCCTACACACCATATCTATTTGGAAATCTGGATCAGTTGACCTGAGAATCGGCGCTGCTTGAACTTTTGATGTCATAATAATCCCTTTTTCGTCTTGGGTCAGATATTTTTATTAAGATGTCAAAATTTTACAAAATCTTTACCGGGGTTTGTAATAACATGAGCAACATGACGGGTGCAGCACGTGGAGCAGGATCGGCTTACCCTTCCGGAAAACCTGAGTTCACCCCAATTTTTGGTGGGGTTTGTGTTGCTTAGTATTTGGTTTTCTATATTGTGTCTTGTGTACTTAGTTATGCTAGTATTATTTGTCTGTTTTTTATTGTCAGCCATGGCATTCAGTTGTCAGTTTATTTTCAATCTATGAATTTGAGTGTCCAATTGGTATCTTTTGCCTGTCCTTAAGTGATGTCTTGAAATGTTAATTATGATGGACAAATAGCTATAAGGTTAAGGTGTATCAATGTATTTAATTTTCGTAAAAAAGTGGACTTAATAAAGAAAATATTCTGACGTCACAATGACCTATCACATGTTTTCTGTCAAATGACCAAGAGATGGTCAATTAGGGTAGTTCATCTACAATGTAGTCTACATGTATACAATACACCTTATCGCTATTTGTCTGCCATTACTGGACTTCACACAGGTTCCCGTAAAATTTTGACATCATAATAATAGTTAATACAAAATATAGAATAGAATAGAAGAATAGAATATCTTTTATTTCCATAAGAGGTACCCTCAAGGGGCATAGTGCATATACATTCATGACAATATATAGTAACAAACAATTACAAATACAATAAAGCAAAACAACAAAACAGTATGCTTTAAAAAGTTAGACATTTTAAATATTACTTACAGTATCCCAGTGTTATATTATAAATGTTTACTCAAGGCAGGTGTTTTGATAAGAAATAGCCAAGTTGTTTTAAAATATTAATAGACTCACAGTTTAATAGCCAAATAAATTTATTGACCATATCCAAGGAGTAAAAATTTTTACATTCTTTAAATATCAGATCAAATAACATGTCTCTATCCTTAGAGTATACAGGACATTCTATAAGAAAATGAAGTTCATCTTCCACTTTATTCAAATTGCATTTATCACAAATTCTTTGATGAACTTCTAATTTGGAATATCTCCCAGTTTCAATTTTAAGTCTATGAGATGAAATCCTGAATTTTGTGATAGCTTTTCTCAAATCAAAATTTTTCAAGATACATGTATTTAAATAATTTTCTTTACAAAATGATGTTTTAAACTGACAATATGTTCTTAGTTTTCCTTGGCTATTTTGGCTATAAGCATTTTCCAAGATTTGACATAGGATACTTTTAAACAGTTAAGTAAACATTTTCTGAATTTGTATTTACTAAAATTAATGAAGTTACTAGGCAGGTCAATAATTTTACATAAGTGTCTGACACTGCTATACCAAATATATGACGCCACAATGGAAAAGTGATTGTTGTATGACATCAATAGTTCAAGCAGGAAAGATTCTCTGGTCAGAGAGGTTCTATATGAGGGGGGATAGGACCTTTATCAGGACTCAGGGATCAGGTGTTTTTAAGCTCGGGATTTCATGTTTTTAAGCCCGGGATTTCGGGATCAGGACCCCCTCCTATATGAATCAATCAAAAACGTATATTCATGTTGAAATGAGACATGATCAAAAGAAAACAGAAGAATGACAACAATACCTTAACGTAATTAATCTGTAGATAAAAGTTCAGAATTATGCAGTCAAGAATTTTACTCTGTTGAGAAGAGCCATTTGATGGCCATATGGGGACATGTTGACAATCATATAAAACAGAGTTTTCCATAACAAATCGTCATATGACATTTACATAAAACCGGTAAAATTGGCAAGACATATTGTAATTAACAGTTATTCAACCCAGTACCAAAATGTGTCGTAGTAAATATTAATATATATAGAAATTTTACCAAATGTGCGTGCAGTTCCAACGACACAACAAATGTTTATGTCCAACCGGAAATTGACATAATTGACGTGTCATTCAATGTTAAATATAACGCCTGTTTTCATTGGTGTAGGGAAAAATCATTCCACCAATGGAGAAACTATTCGTACACTTTAACAGGCGGGGAATTTAATATTAAGAGACAGGTGCGTACGTTAGCACAGTAAAGTTCGAGTGACAAAGGAAATTTTTTCAAAGGAATATTCCAAATTTTGAATAAAATTGTTTCATGTTATGTCTTTGTCCTATGTTTTTTTATATATATCTCTCTCTCAGTCCCGAAACTCCTTTAACACTAAACTTTCTCTTGAAACTTTACAAATACAAATATTATGAGACATGTATCATTAACTTTGTCAAACCTACATGTATGAAATTGGACAGTACTTAGCCTTTTTATGACCAAGTACAGAATCAAGAAGTACAAGTCCGAAAATATTTATTTTCATGTTTTCGTCAGTATTTTGTACCGTTATCACAAAATGAACTTAATTTTTAGCTCACCTGGCACGAAGGGCCAAGTGAGCTTTTCCCATCACTTTGCGTCCGGCGTCCGTCGTCGTCCGTCGTCCGTCGTTAACTTTTACAAAAATCTTCTCTAAAACTACTGGGCCAAATTTAATCAAACTTGGTCACAATCATCATTGGGGTGTCTAGTTTAAAAAATGTGTTCGGTGACCCGGCCAACCAACCAAGATGGCCGCCATGGCTAAACATAGAACATAGGGGTAAAATGCAGTTTTTGGCTTATAACTCAAAAACCAAAGCATTTAGAGCAAATCTGACAGGGGTAAAATTGTTTATCAGGTTAAGATCTATCTGCCCTGAAATTTTCAGATAAATCGGACAACCCGTTGTTGGGTTGCTGCCCCTGAATTGGTAATTTTTATGGAAATTTTGCTGTTTTTTGTTATTATTTTGAATATTATTATAGATAGAGATAAACTGGAAACAGCAATAATGTTCAGCAAAGTAAGATCTACAAATAAGTCAACATGTCCGAAATGGTCAGTTGACCCCTTAAGGAGTTATTGCCCTTTTATAGTCAATTTTTAACCCTTTTTCGTAAATCTTAGTAATATTTTACAAAAATCTTCTCCTCTGAAACTACTGGGCTAAACTAATCCAAACTTGTCCACAATCATCTTTTGGGTATGTAGTTTAAAAAATGTGTCCGGTGATCCGGCCATCCAACCAAGATGGCCGTCACGGCTAAATATAGAACATAGGGGCAAAATGCAGTTTTTGGCTTATAACTCAAAAATCAAAGCATTAGGAGCAAATCTGACTGATTTAAATTGTTTATCATGTCAAGATCTATCTGCCCTGGAATTTTCAGATTGACCCGACAACCGGTTGTTGGGTTGCTGCCCCTAAATTGGTAATTTTAAGGAAATTTTGCCGTTTTTTGTTATTATCTTGAATATTATTATAGATAGAGATAAACTGTAAACAGCAATAATGTACAGCAAAGTAAGACCTAAAAATAAGTAAACATGACCAAAATGGTCAATTGACCCCCTAAGGAGTTATTGTCCTTTATAGTCAATTTTTAACAATTTTCATAAAATTTGTAAATTTTTACTAACATTTTCCACTGAAACTACTTTGCCAGGATCATTATAGATAGAGATAATTGTAAGCAGCAAGAATGTTCAGTAAAGTAAGATGTACAAACACATCACCATCACCAAAACACAATTTTGTCATGAATCCATCTGCTTCCTTTGTTTAATATTCACATATACCAAGGTGAGCGACACAGGCTCTTTAGAGCCTCTAGTTTTAAGTTATCATTCATATTAGGTCCAAGGATTTGTATAGTTATTTGTGTCACTATACAAATCCTTGTTTAGTCTAAGGTTAAAGTTTTTCAGTCATCAATAACTATGTCAAATCTTCATGGACTTTGATGAAATTCGGACAGAAGATTTGTAATGACCATAATAAAGTATCTAATGTTTATTTTCATTTTCTCGTAATTTTCTGCTAAATGGGCTTATTTTTTTCTCACTTAAAATCAAGTTCAGATTCAGTCTGAGCCGATAGGCGGATCCAGGGTACCCCCCCCCCCCCCCCCCCCCCCTTTTACAAAAAGTTCTGGATCCACCACTGCTGAGCTTCAAGTTTTTTTTAGTTTATGACAAACAAAAACTATGTCTAGAGCCAGAGACACATAAAAAAAACTGTGTTTAGCCTTTCTAGAACTTTATGAAATTTGGACAGAAACATTTTTAATAATTTAATGTCTGTAGCACAACTATAGAATACGTTTGAAAATATATTTTCATTTTGAGTATTCGTATGACCAGAAACATATATATGTACACAATATATGTCTCTGCTATATGACAGATGGACTTTATTTACAGTTAACATACAATTTAACTACTGACAGTCTTTGATTATTTTTTTGGACATGATATATACGTACGTTTGTAAACCTTCATGAAATGTCATGAAACTTAGACTGAAGCTAATCTTCAAGACCAAGAAATAGCATTTAATGAGAAAGTTTGATTTTTTTAACAGCCTGTATTTTACTGATATCATGGACTCACTTTCAAGTTAAGTCAATATTACACTTTTACACTAGCAGCAGCAATCATAGGCGAGACACATGGTTCTACGGAACCCCTTACAGTTTTCTTTTATTGAAAAGACAAAAAGTTTTTAAAGATATTGTGTTGGTGTTAAATCTTGGGAACTAAATGACTTAAATAGGCCTAAACCTGAAAAAAAAATGAGTTATCCTGTGACGATTACACAAGAGAGCCGGAGTCAAACTAATAAGTCAAATACGAACTTGCAATGAAGCGGCAAAAAAGGAAAAACAAACAAAAGACAAACACCAGACTATACAACACATAATAAAAAAAAAACCTAAAGACTGAGTAACACGGACGTAATGCCTTGAAAACCGTGTGGTATCTCTTCATCTCTGCCGGTCACACTCTGGAAGGGTAAGCACATTCTGCTCCATGCATATGTGGCACCCGTCGTGTTGCTCGTGTAAGTTTACACCCGGTAGTAAGTCTAATTAGGTTGGTCACTTTCGCGAGGAAAAGAGCTCGAGGACGGGATTGTGGTGACGACACTTAAACTTGTCCGTCGTTATCTTTGAAACAAACCCCATTAAAATAAACCATGTAACTAAATAATGATGTCGTCGGTAACAGTTGGAAGCACCATGAGCACTTAAACATGTTTATAAATCTTGGTGTTGTGCCTTCCTCAATTTGTAAGAAGCAACACTCTATATTTTTTTTACAGGAAATGCAAGCTATCAACTGGAAAATACTGACTGACCTAAAAGGGGAGACTCTAGTTAGGCTTCAGTGAATCCCTATATATATATAATCATAAATTTTTCCCACGAAAGAGGGAGGGTTCAGGGTCACCAAGCCCCCCTTGCATGGATCCGCCTATGGTTTTCATTCTTTTAAATATAGAATCCTACGTCGAAGTCTGACTGAAATGTCAGTTAATTGTCAATTAAAAACTAGTATCTTTATGATGTCAGCAATAACAATTTTGTTTTCATAAATAATAAGCAGACAAATAATTATTTCCGCATTTATCATTTATTTTCATCTGTTGTTTTAGAAGCCTACACATTCTCATTATATTTTTCGCGAATTAACTTCCAATATTGTAACAAATGATGTATCTTTATAATAACTTCCCTGCATTTAATTTTAACCGGACAAACAAGTTATTCATTTTCAAATTCCAACGCCCCTCCCCTAACTAGAAAATTGTTATATAGATCACATTCGATCGATTCGTCAGTTTTTGCCATGGCGTGGGTCAGTTTGTCATCGAATTAAGATGGAATAAAAAAAAGAAGATGTGGTATGATTGCCAATGAGACAACTCTCCACAAAAGACCAAAATGACACAGAAATTAACAACCATAGGTGACCGTACGGCCTTCAACAATGATCGAAGTCTATACCGCATAGTCAGCTATAAAAGGCCGCGAAATGACAATGTAAAACAACTCAAACTAACGGCCTTTATATGTACAAAAAATTAACGAAAAACAAACATGTAACACATACACAAACGACAACCACTGAATTCAGGCTCCTGACTTGGGATAGGCACATACATACAGAATTTTGTGGGATTAACATGTAAGCGGGATCCCAACCCTCCCCCTAACCTGGAAAAGTGGTATAACAGTACAACATTAGAACGAACTATAAAAATCAGTTGAAAAAGGTTTAACTCATCAGATGGATAAAAATACAAGGGGACGTGGACGGGTACTCGTACATCATAGCAAATTATAAGACACTAGGTACAGATCTGAGAGTACTCGCAGTTAACTAACAGCTAGTTCAAAGCCTCTAACAACTAATAAAAAAAATCATGCATCTAAGAGTAAATTATCAATCCGTACAATAAAATAAAAATGTTTGATAAAATTAGTTTCAGGTCTGACTCTCTCTAAAATTAAACCTTCGGTGATCTGTACTGGAAATTAGCTACTAGTTTTATATATGTTGTATATTATGTATAATGTTTTAAGCCATTGGCCCATATGGGCGTAAAGTTCTTTTCAATAAAGTTATTTATTTTTTATAAAATTGTAACATTGTTAAGGGTAACTTGAATTGATTGATTGTTTTTTGTGTTTACCGCATTCCAAAGCAAAATAGCCTGTCTGTTTTATTGATCATGTTGAATCTTTCGAATATCAGTTTATTTTACAACTATCAACTTAGCTTACATGATCAATGATCTGTGTATTTTGGTCAAAGAAAGATAACCCAATCCTAATAACATAGTTAGGAGCCTGTATATTCAGTGGTTGTCGTTTGTTTATGCGTTACATATTTGTTTTTCGTTCATTTTTTTTTACATAAATAATTTAAGGCCGTTAGTTTTCTCGTTTGAATTGTTTTACATTGTCTTATCGGGGCCTTTTATAGCTGACTATGCGGTATGGACTTTGCTCATTGTTGAAGGCCGTACGGTGACCTATAGTTGTTAATGTCTGTGTCATTTTGGTCTTTTGTGGATAGTTGTCTCATTGGCAATCATACCATATCTTCTTTTGTATATTATCACAAAATCATTTAACCTATTGCATATAATTTCTGATATTACACTCCACTGTATCAGAGGATAATTTAGCCATGACATCCTTTTTATGGGAAAAAATTAAAACAAAAAGTATGACTGCAGCAGGCCATTCTTATGGCAGTCAGTTGCCCCGCCCCTACTCCAAACCTGGTTAACATTTATGGACTTTATGGATCCGCCACTAACGTTATTTTTTGCATAATAGTTGCTGGCGGCCAAATTTATTTTGTTTGAAATATGTAGTTGGTTCATATTTTTTTTCAAACTGTATAGTAACATGTCTTTTTATTTGTCGAGCCTTCGATTTTAGTAAAAAAAACGAGACATAGCGATCCTACATTCCCTCCACAAATATTCACTATGTGGTTAAAGTTTTTGAAATTTTAATAACTTTCTTAATCTATCCTGGACTTCTACCAAACTTGGACAGAGCCTTGTTTATGTTCATAAAATAGTATTCAGAGGTAAATTTTGTAAAAATAAAATTCCATTTTTTCCGTTTTTTACTTATAAAATCTTATAAATGGACTTAAGTTTTTCTGGCTGCCAGAAAACCGGCGTTTTGCATTTGCGCCGATCTGCATTTCATTTGCGCCGATTTTTTCTTTCATTTGCGCCGATTTTTTTTTTCATTTGCGCCGATTTTTTTACAGGTAAATAACAGGTAAATTACAGGTGAAATGATTAAGAACGTGTGGTATGAGTGCCAATGAGACAACTTTCCATCCCAGTAATGTTATTTTCATTTATCATTAAAGACCTCTTCCGTTAGCCAGTTGTACATATGTTATGAATTGTCAATCATAACATGTATAAAACTGTTGTCTCCTGCTTAAAATCAAGAAGTAAAAACCTAAGATAAAAGCACTTTGTTTATACTTAAATGACAAATTAAAAATATATGTGCAGCATTCAAATCCATAAAAACGGAATACAATCTGTTCTTGCCGAGTATGTATAGGCAACACATCTAATATATTCCTTTCGTATGATTTCGCATCTTCTATATTTGGCGTAATTGTCGATAACGAAGGCCATCTTTCTTTGTCTGGCATACGTACTGGTGGGGGCATTTCTAGAGTTCGCATTTTCTCACAGGGAAGCTATTAAACCAAGAGTTCCAAATGGTGAAGTTGAAATCATCCCTTCGTTAATTTTATGGACGCCATCACGAATTAGTTAACCGTTATGGAATGTGTACTTGTACGTTGTCTAAGAATGTATGACATTTGTCATCAGAAGGAGCGGAGCGTCAGACAATGTCAAACGTGAAGCAGTCATCGATTTCATTTAGGGAAAGGAATGGTAACCTGAAACATTGGGATAGCCATTTACCAATTGCAATGTCACTTGATTTGTCTTTATACTCTATGCTCAGCCAATATAAAAGTATAAACTTACCTGTAACTTACCTGTAAATCCAATTAGGAAAAAATATAAAATCGGCGCAAATGAAAAAATGAAATCGGCGCAAATGAAAGAATGAAAATTTTCAAAATCGGCGCAAATGTCATACGCCCCCAGAAAACATTACATTAACTCTGTGGTTAAAGTTTTACTTAATCTTGTTTATGATCATAAGATAGTATCCAAAAGTAAATTTTTGTAAAAATAAAATTCCATTTTTCCCGTATTTTACTTATAAATGGACTTAGTTTTTCTTCCATCCAACATTACATACATTCTGCAGTTATAGTTTTTAAAAATTATAAGATTCATAAACTATCCTGGATTTTTACCAAACTTGGACAGAAGCTTCATTGGGAGCTACCATTTGATTTTTATGGGGGGCTAGGATGAAAATTTTTGTCCTGCATTTTTTTTAGCTGTAATCTCTGTCCTGCCTTTTTTTTACCTAAATTGTCGTCCTGACTTTTTTTTTGCAAGTGTCACATCCTGCCTTTTTTTTTTACTCAAAACTCCTGTCCTGCCTATTTTTTTTCAAATTTCATCCTAGCCCCCCCCCCCCCCCCCCCACATAAAAATCAAATGGTAGCTCCCTTACAATCAAGAGAGTATCGAGAGGAATATTTTTATTGATTTTTTCCCTCATTTTTGTTGAGGGTGAGATTAACAGCAAAAGTAGGCAAGATACTGGGTTCCTTGGAACCCTTACATTTGTTGTTGCTTAAATCTGATGATAATAGTCATGTAAGGACAAAATTACAGACCTATTTGACCAACAATAACAGCAATATTGACTTTTTATGGGGAAAGTGGACTATTCAAGACAGAACCCTTATGATCAGATAAGATCACACACTCTCTTTTTTAGGAGTTAGCTGCCTCATGATAATTTTATCAGCTATCCAGATATACACACATTTCTACCCAAAAACTATGTCAATTGATAACTGCTCAATGTCTAGTGTCAAACATTAAAGGTATAAACAGGAGCATGATTAAAAATACATGTTATATACCATGCTTTGTATTATTTGGTACGCAAAAAACAGTAAGATGATGCCACATAAAGAACATCCCTCACTGTAGTAGATAGGAAGTTTTGCAAATATTCAAAATTAATGAACCATGACTGAACATACATGGCTAAACTATCTCCATGGAAATGAGATGTACCAATACTAATACAACTGCATACCAAATAAATTTGACTTGTCATAAGTAGTTCCCTTTAAACAAACCTAAACCATCAAACTAAGCAAAATATCAAAGTCAATAGACCATAACTGAGGGGGCATGGTAATGAGGTGTAACAATGCTAATACAACTGCATACTAAATATCATTAACTTACCACTAGTGGTTCCCCATACACTGAACTTATCACAAACTAATACATGAAAACTAAGCAAAAATTTCAGTCAATAGACCATGACCGAGGCCAAATAATCTCCATGGAAATGAGATATGCCAATGTTTAAACAACTGCATACCAATTATCATTAACATACCACTAGTGGTTCACCATTGACTGACCAAATCACAAATTAATACACGATTCTAAGCAAACATTTCAAAGAATAGGCCATACTTGAGGGGGCTGGGCCAAATAATCTCCATAGTAATGAGATGTGCCAATATACATACAACTGCATACTAAATACTTACCACTAGTCAGTAGTGGTTCACCATAAACTAGACCTAATCACAAAATAGTAAATTGTTGATGCCTCCCACCAGAAACAGCATACCTATGTCTCGCTTTTTGGCTCAGTCAACCTAGACTAAAAAGGAAATGCCAATTTTAAGTCTGGTTTGATCACCCCCCCCAAAAAAAAAATACAGCACAAGTCTAAGGACCATAAGTTTAATGATAACCCAGCACAAAATCACCAGACTGGAACAAATTTCCAATTTATCAATATCTTCAAACACATAGAAAAGTGGGGAAAACATCTGCCAGACTGAGTGCAAACCAGAAATTTGCTTCTACTTCTTCCGTTGAGATCTAAAATAAGTCCTCATGGATTTTACTTTACCTTTCCTACCCATACAATACATGACCACCTTACAATTTTGAATCAAAGAAATATAAGGAAACAAGAATGTGTCCCCAGTACACGAATGTCCCACTCGCACTATCATTTTCCATGTTCAGTGGACCATGAAATTGGGGTAAACCCTCTAATTTGACATTAAAATTAAAAAGATCATATCATAGGGAACATGTATACCAAGTTTGAAGTCGATTGGACTTCAACTTCATCAAAAACTACCTTGACCAAAAACTTTAACCTGAAGCAGGACAGACGGACAAACGCACAGACCAGAAAACATAATGCCCCTCTACTATTGTAGGTGGGGCATAAAATACCCAAACCAGTAAATTTGTATCTATGTTATAACTATTGGTAAGAAAAGACAGTATTGACAACATATGTTTTCAATGAAGCATGCATCCAGCAAAGGCATGTGAAATTTGATTAGACCATAGGAATTTCTTGTACAAACTGAAATTTATATCAAATGATCAAACAACCACAAATGTCAGTTAAGTGACTAAAGGTTTATTGAAGGCATGCACCTAATGAAAATCTTCATGAAATTCAGTGACCTCTTGAATTTACAATGTCTGCTCAATGTGGTTTCAATTTCTATTCACAGGGGACTGCAAAATAACACAAGTTATGGGTTACCCAGCTGCTAAACAAGATGAATCAAAATGACAAAAACAAACGGTTACTATAAATGATTTAATGGATGTAGGTAAAAACTAACAATGACTGAACAATTTTTTGCACTGATCCATAAATAGTTAACACATAGTGGTAAAACAATGAGACAACATGATAATAAAAGATCTATACAGCTCATGATATGACACAAAGTTTGATGAACATTTAAAATGTCTATGCTGAGACAGCCTCTACTTTCTGTTCATTGTCATTTGATTCAACTTTTTTTTCATCAGTTTTCACTTTTTTTGTTGGACTTGTTTCCTCTGAATCTTCTTCTACAGATCTTTTTTCAGATGTATTTTCCTCTGCAAAACAAATAAAGAAAAATTAATAGGAGATAAGGGACGACATCAAAAGTTCAATGAAGGATAAAAAACTTAATTCACCTAGTTTTTTCACTGACCCCCTCACCCCCCTCTTAACTTAATTTGGGAAAACTTGATTGACCCATATGGATATATGTAAAAACCAATGTCGGATAACCAAATCTTGCAGCAGTTCAACCCCCCACCCCCAAACTATTTGAATTAAGTTTTTTATCTTACATTGATCTTTTGATGTCGACCCTAACTTGGTGTAATTGTTAAACAAAATATGTACTCTCACAATCATTAGTTTTTTTACATTGCTAAAGGCAGTATGTTGATTGTTTTTTGGTCACATCATTTGAACTCTGATAGTTGTCTTGTGGCTATAGCAATTTTCTTTACATGTACGAGATACATGAAATGGTAAACTTCAACTGGTATCAAGTCTTCAAAAGATATTTTTTTATGGGTTTTTTTGCTTGTAAAATTTTTATCAATCTGAACTAGAGATTATATATTTGGATGCAAAAGCTTTCATTCAAATTTTTTACCAAGCTCTGTACATTTTCTTAAATTTTTTTAACTCAAAGTACAAAATGTATAGAACAAGTCTGCTGTGAATAAAGAGAGACAACTCTTAATTTTTATATAAATCAATGAGAGAAACAAAGTATACTTGACCATTAAATTACATCTACTTAATAGCAGGGGAATAGAATTGTTCAACTTTTTAAATATAGCACATTTTAACTGATTATTTGTTCATGCAATTTAGGATATTGCTCACTACAACATTAGCATACAGAATCAGTTACTTTTGTACGAAACAACATTTATATACACAATCTTGATGGCCTAGTGTCATAATCTTCATGAAACTGAAAAGTATATTTGTTTTACCTGTTTTTTCTGTTTCCTCTGAAGCATTCTGATTTGTATTTTTGCCATTTTCCTGAGATTCTTCTGTTTTTGTTTCTTCTGTGCTTTCAGCCTCATTTGTCTCTGTTGTCTCAGTTTTTGGGGTCTGAAGTGAAAAAAGTGTATATAAGTAATATGTCATATAAATTTATATACATGTTTGGTTTAGTTTGGAAAATAAAATATCTCATCTTACAATACAGCATTCCAAGTAGACCCTCTTCAAAAGCTGCTGCACTCAACTTTTTTTTTTTTTATATCAAGCTCATTTTTTAAATCCAAATTGAAGTTTAGAATAAGTCTGCTGTGTATAAAGAGAGACAACTCTTATCTATATATAAATCAATGAGATGCATTATATCCTTTTGGCCATTAATTAAATTACATCTGTTTAGCAGGGGAACAGAATCCATAACCTTTTAAAAATTTAATTGATGATAAATTTCAATTATAAAAAATCTGCATTAAGAACTGTCCTGCAAACTTATTTTACCCATTCTATACATTATAAACCCAATCTTTTGTACGTTTATAATAACAATTGTATTACTAAATTTCTTCTTTATTTTCTTTCATTACAACTTATTTCGCTCCACTGCTCTCTTTTTTTTTTTGGCTTATGCCACTGTCATAGCTGCAGTCTCCCACAAACTCATGAATCCATAGATCCCAAGCTAAATTTACTTTAAAGTTTAATCTTAGTTAATGGATTTTCTTTTGCATATGATGAAGCATGAATTTTATACAAGTTCCAGCTGTTGGGCTTGTATACTGTAGTTTAGCTTGAAGACTCGTCAAAAGCTTATATTGAAATAATAGATAGGCTTAAAACAAAACAATTAGTGCAAAGAGTTACTTCTTTTATATTGCCTTTCTGGAGGTCTAAATATTCAACTTTTCCCTTTTTTTCAAAACAAATTCTTTTCTTTTCGTCTTCATGATGAACTGTTAAATCTACAGGCTGGGAGCTCAATTTTAGATTTTTTTTTTGTTGGCCTGTAGATGATTTTTACAGGCCTGAGAGTAATTTTACACACCTGGGCTGCTACTCAGCGTGAAAACTGCTTTTAGTTTTGCATAATTCATCACTATGACCTAGTGGGATACCTTGTCTCTTGTATCAATTTGGTTAGTCAAAAAAGAAAATCAAGGGAATTAATTCAATCATGCATTCAAAACCTTTCAAAAAGTTACCCTTTAAAGTTTTCTTTGCTGCCCTTTAGATTTATATTTAAAAACCCCAATAATCCAATGGGAATAAATAGTGCAAACAAAAATTTAAGAAAAGAATTGGGATTTACAAACAAGATAAATGCAGCAGCAGCTTTGCACTCCCTCATACTCCAATCATGGTAATGGATCCATATAAGTCCACGTATTAGAAAATTCAAACATAAAGTAAGATACCCAAGTACATCATTTGGATGTTGCACTGTACCTACCAAATTCTCAATAAATAAAATTTTACAAATCTACATTCAAAATCAAATTCGCCCCACCCCCCTTTTTTTGGTGTTGATAAATCAGTAGGATTTCAAGAACTTTTTTATATATAATTTATTTATTAACTTACCTCTTCAACCTCTTTTACTTCTTTTGTCTCTTTGGTTTCAACCTCAGTGGTCTCAACAGCGGTTTCCCTGAAATTACAAAATTTTAAAATATAATAAAATTTTCTCATTTATTCAGTAGTGTCTTTCTCATTTTTAATCTGATTTTCTTTCCAATCATAAAAATGTTGTCAAGTTAATTAATCTGCACAACTTAAAAATCTGGGAAAAGAAGACTAGTCTATAATTAGATTTGCCCATCCCCCTTTTTCTCAACACAAAAGTCGTTGCAAAAAATCATAACAATGTAACATGTCACATTGGTTAATACACAACCAATCATTTTTCATTTCTAAACTCCGGAAGCAACATAAATTACGAAAACTAATCATGTAAAATGCAAATGATTTTTTTGTCGGCAAAACCAAAATCATGGCGGCATCTTTCAACTTTACGTCATTCATAAATTATCATTCTGTTTGCTATCTCACAAGACGACAACTTCATACATT
>NW_027267831.1:0-31003 GCF_963676685.1 Mytilus edulis
ATGCCCAAAAAGTAGCTTTTTCACTTTTTTCAATATTTTTGCAAAAGCAGCATCCTTAATTTTTCTCTGACATTTTGTTTCTGATATCTATTTGTGTTTGTGGTATTTATTTCATGTGTTTTACTCATTTGTGAACTCTGAACACAAAGAAAAGTGGATAAAAGCATTAAAAGAGTGCAAAATGTGCTGTTTTAATAGTCTAGGTCTAACGGTCCGTACGAAGCAAGTGAAATATGAAGTTCTATGCACTTAAAAATTGTATTTCTTTAAACAGATTGCACTGAATCTATATCAAAAGCACTTATTACTGGTTGTTTAAACTTGTCTGTTTCACAGAATACCTTTATTTTCTTCTGTTGGATGGCTGGTGGTTAAAATATTGGCATTTTAAGATTGAAATTTCATGCAGGTTTTAAACAGTAAATTGAAAAAACTTTGCATCAGACCATACTGTCTACATACATAGTTAAAAGCAACAGTTTTGTAACATCCAGGCTTCATATTTGATCATATCTCAGCAAGGATTTGAGCAAAAAGAAGCATATTTCCATCTCCAATATCATTTATATGCAATTTAATATGGAAATATAGGGAACGGCCCAAATTGACAACTTGTTATTTTAAGCTTGACATTGCTTAAGACCATGTAAAACTCATGTGTTATGCTATTTGAAACTTATATTTACATCAAAAGAACATTTATGATATGTAAAATGTTTTGTTTTAATTTAACAACTTCAGAAAATTGTTGTAAGTGGAAAATATTACATTTCATATAAGGCCTCACTTCATTTGAAAACCTCTATTTTTAGGCATAGGCACATATAAAATTAACTTTTGTCAAATTTTTATAAGTCTCATACATTAAGTATGCTATCATGTACTTTGAATAGATAATATCTTATCCATTGAGACATTAAAAAGTGCAATTTGGTGTTTTTTTGGGATTTTTGAAGCCAAAATTTGAAAGTTGAAATTGTTCTATTTCAACGTCACAATTCAGCAACCAAAGTTGAGATATAAAAAATGCCACATTTTCTATAATATATATCATATGGCTTTGAAACTTTGTAAACTGACTCATAATACACTAAGCTTAAATCATGCCAAGTTTTATTGGAATTGGTCAAGTTTTTGGCCCCTAATAGGCCCAAGACCACAATTAATGACCCCGCTTTTCGTTGTTCACGAATATAGTTCCCTTTAATTATAGTGTATTTCTTCTTAAATTTTTTTCTTTCCTTTTCTCAAACATTTCTTAGCTTTTATAAGGTGGAAATGAAAGAAGAGAGGTGAAATAAATTTTTAGATGTTTAATTTTAACTGATTTTGATATGGAAAGAGTGATTAGGTCAGGTGCAAAAAGGTGATATTTACAGTTTTCGGAACATCTCTTGACTTGTCCATAGGGGTATGGATGTGTATTGGCTAAATTTGTAAGTTTTATACGTGCAATTTTTCTGAAACTTGGACATATTTTTGGACTTGTACTGTACATTACACACACAAAAAATTAGACAAAAAGAATAGGCAAATTTTTTTTAATGCGACAAAACGTTATAAAGAAATGATAGAGGAATTAATTGTGGTCTCGGGCCTAAGAGGTGCATTTCAGCAAATTTTGAATTTATACTTTGACAACTTCTCTGAATGATCTATTGGTATTGATTTGTCAAACTATATGAGAAGAAATGATTTCCACTTTTATTTCATAGAAATTTGTAAAAAAAGTCACTTTTCAGCTGATATGCCCAAAAAGTAGCTTTTTCACTTTTTTCAATATTTTTGCAAAAGCAGCATCCTTAATTTTTCTCTGACATTTTGTTTCTGATATCTATTTGTGTTTGTGGTATTTATTTCATGTGTTTTACTCATTTGTGAACTCTGAACACAAAGAAAAGTGGATAAAAGCATTAAAAGAGTGCAAAATGTGCTGTTTTAATAGTCTAGGTCTAACGGTCCGTACGAAGCAAGTGAAATATGAAGTTCTATGCACTTAAAAATTGTATTTCTTTAAACAGATTGCACTGAATCTATATCAAAAGCACTTATTACTGGTTGTTTAAACTTGTCTGTTTCACAGAATACCTTTATTTTCTTCTGTTGGATGGCTGGTGGTTAAAATATTGGCATTTTAAGATTGAAATTTCATGCAGGTTTTAAACAGTAAATTGAAAAAACTTTGCATCAGACCATACTGTCTACATACATAGTTAAAAGCAACAGTTTTGTAACATCCAGGCTTCATATTTGATCATATCTCAGCAAGGATTTGAGCAAAAAGAAGCATATTTCCATCTCCAATATCATTTATATGCAATTTAATATGGAAATATAGGGAACGGCCCAAATTGACAACTTGTTATTTTAAGCTTGACATTGCTTAAGACCATGTAAAACTCATGTGTTATGCTATTTGAAACTTATATTTACATCAAAAGAACATTTATGATATGTAAAATGTTTTGTTTTAATTTAACAACTTCAGAAAATTGTTGTAAGTGGAAAATATTACATTTCATATAAGGCCTCACTTCATTTGAAAACCTCTATTTTTAGGCATAGGCACATATAAAATTAACTTTTGTCAAATTTTTATAAGTCTCATACATTAAGTATGCTATCATGTACTTTGAATAGATAATATCTTATCCATTGAGACATTAAAAAGTGCAATTTGGTGTTTTTTTGGGATTTTTGAAGCCAAAATTTGAAAGTTGAAATTGTTCTATTTCAACGTCACAATTCAGCAACCAAAGTTGAGATATAAAAAATGCCACATTTTCTATAATATATATCATATGGCTTTGAAACTTTGTAAACTGACTCATAATACACTAAGCTTAAATCATGCCAAGTTTTATTGGAATTGGTCAAGTTTTTGGCCCCTAATAGGCCCAAGACCACAATTAATGACCCCGCTTTTCGTTGTTCACGAATATAGTTCCCTTTAATTATAGTGTATTTCTTCTTAAATTTTTTTCTTTCCTTTTCTCAAACATTTCTTAGCTTTTATAAGGTGGAAATGAAAGAAGAGAGGTGAAATAAATTTTTAGATGTTTAATTTTAACTGATTTTGATATGGAAAGAGTGATTAGGTCAGGTGCAAAAAGGTGATATTTACAGTTTTCGGAACATCTCTTGACTTGTCCATAGGGGTATGGATGTGTATTGGCTAAATTTGTAAGTTTTATACGTGCAATTTTTCTGAAACTTGGACATATTTTTGGACTTGTACTGTACATTACACACACAAAAAATTAGACAAAAAGAATAGGCAAATTTTTTTTAATGCGACAAAACGTTATAAAGAAATGATAGAGGAATTAATTGTGGTCTCGGGCCTAAGAGGTGCATTTCAGCAAATTTTGAATTTATACTTTGACAACTTCTCTGAATGATCTATTGGTATTGATTTGTCAAACTATATGAGAAGAAATGATTTCCACTTTTATTTCATAGAAATTTGTAAAAAAAGTCACTTTTCAGCTGATATGCCCAAAAAGTAGCTTTTTCACTTTTTTCAATATTTTTGCAAAAGCAGCATCCTTAATTTTTCTCTGACATTTTGTTTCTGATATCTATTTGTGTTTGTGGTATTTATTTCATGTGTTTTACTCATTTGTGAACTCTGAACACAAAGAAAAGTGGATAAAAGCATTAAAAGAGTGCAAAATGTGCTGTTTTAATAGTCTAGGTCTAACGGTCCGTACGAAGCAAGTGAAATATGAAGTTCTATGCACTTAAAATTGTATTTCTTTAAACAGATTGCACTGAATCTATATCAAAAGCACTTATTACTGGTTGTTTAAACTTGTCTGTTTCACAGAATACCTTTATTTTCTTCTGTTGGATGGCTGGTGGTTAAAATATTGGCATTTTAAGATTGAAATTTCATGCAGGTTTTAAACAGTAAATTGAAAAAACTTTGCATCAGACCATACTGTCTACATACATAGTTAAAAGCAACAGTTTTGTAACATCCAGGCTTCATATTTGATCATATCTCAGCAAGGATTTGAGCAAAAAGAAGCATATTTCCATCTCCAATATCATTTATATGCAATTTAATATGGAAATATAGGGAACGGCCCAAATTGACAACTTGTTATTTTAAGCTTGACATTGCTTAAGACCATGTAAAACTCATGTGTTATGCTATTTGAAACTTATATTTACATCAAAAGAACATTTATGATATGTAAAATGTTTTGTTTTAATTTAACAACTTCAGAAAATTGTTGTAAGTGGAAAATATTACATTTCATATAAGGCCTCACTTCATTTGAAAACCTCTATTTTTAGGCATAGGCACATATAAAATTAACTTTTGTCAAATTTTTATAAGTCTCATACATTAAGTATGCTATCATGTACTTTGAATAGATAATATCTTATCCATTGAGACATTAAAAAGTGCAATTTGGTGTTTTTTTGGGATTTTTGAAGCCAAAATTTGAAAGTTGAAATTGTTCTATTTCAACGTCACAATTCAGCAACCAAAGTTGAGATATAAAAAATGCCACATTTTCTATAATATATATCATATGGCTTTGAAACTTTGTAAACTGACTCATAATACACTAAGCTTAAATCATGCCAAGTTTTATTGGAATTGGTCAAGTTTTTGGCCCCTAATAGGCCAAGACCACAATTAATGACCCTGCTTTTCGTTGTTCACGAATATAGTTCCCTTTAATTATAGTGTATTTCTTCTTAAATTTTTTTCTTTCCTTTTCTCAAACATTTCTTAGCTTTTATAAGGTGGAAATGAAAGAAGAGAGGTGAAATAAATTTTTAGATGTTTAATTTTAACTGATTTTGATATGGAAAGAGTGATTAGGTCAGGTGCAAAAAGGTGATATTTACAGTTTTCGGAACATCTCTTGACTTGTCCATAGGGGTATGGATGTGTATTGGCTAAATTTGTAAGTTTTATACGTGCAATTTTTCTGAAACTTGGACATATTTTTGGACTTGTACTGTACATTACACACACAAAAAATTAGACAAAAAGAATAGGCAAATTTTTTTTAATGCGACAAAACGTTATAAAGAAATGATAGAGGAATTAATTGTGGTCTCGGGCCTAAGAGGTGCATTTCAGCAAATTTTGAATTTATACTTTGACAACTTCTCTGAATGATCTATTGGTATTGATTTGTCAAACTATATGAGAAGAAATGATTTCCACTTTTATTTCATAGAAATTTGTAAAAAAAGTCACTTTTCAGCTGATATGCCCAAAAAGTAGCTTTTTCACTTTTTTCAATATTTTTGCAAAAGCAGCATCCTTAATTTTTCTCTGACATTTTGTTTCTGATATCTATTTGTGTTTGTGGTATTTATTTCATGTGTTTTACTCATTTGTGAACTCTGAACACAAAGAAAAGTGGATAAAAGCATTAAAAGAGTGCAAAATGTGCTGTTTTAATAGTCTAGGTCTAACGGTCCGTACGAAGCAAGTGAAATATGAAGTTCTATGCACTTAAAAATTGTATTTCTTTAAACAGATTGCACTGAATCTATATCAAAAGCACTTATTACTGGTTGTTTAAACTTGTCTGTTTCACAGAATACCTTTATTTTCTTCTGTTGGATGGCTGGTGGTTAAAATATTGGCATTTTAAGATTGAAATTTCATGCAGGTTTTAAACAGTAAATTGAAAAAACTTTGCATCAGACCATACTGTCTACATACATAGTTAAAAGCAACAGTTTTGTAACATCCAGGCTTCATATTTGATCATATCTCAGCAAGGATTTGAGCAAAAAGAAGCATATTTCCATCTCCAATATCATTTATATGCAATTTAATATGGAAATATAGGGAACGGCCCAAATTGACAACTTGTTATTTTAAGCTTGACATTGCTTAAGACCATGTAAAACTCATGTGTTATGCTATTTGAAACTTATATTTACATCAAAAGAACATTTATGATATGTAAAATGTTTTGTTTTAATTTAACAACTTCAGAAAATTGTTGTAAGTGGAAAATATTACATTTCATATAAGGCCTCACTTCATTTGAAAACCTCTATTTTTAGGCATAGGCACATATAAAATTAACTTTTGTCAAATTTTTATAAGTCTCATACATTAAGTATGCTATCATGTACTTTGAATAGATAATATCTTATCCATTGAGACATTAAAAAGTGCAATTTGGTGTTTTTTTGGGATTTTTGAAGCCAAAATTTGAAAGTTGAAATTGTTCTATTTCAACGTCACAATTCAGCAACCAAAGTTGAGATATAAAAAATGCCACATTTTCTATAATATATATCATATGGCTTTGAAACTTTGTAAACTGACTCATAATACACTAAGCTTAAATCATGCCAAGTTTTATTGGAATTGGTCAAGTTTTTGGCCCCTAATAGGCCCAAGACCACAATTAATGACCCCGCTTTTCGTTGTTCACGAATATAGTTCCCTTTAATTATAGTGTATTTCTTCTTAAATTTTTTTCTTTCCTTTTCTCAAACATTTCTTAGCTTTTATAAGGTGGAAATGAAAGAAGAGAGGTGAAATAAATTTTTAGATGTTTAATTTTAACTGATTTTGATATGGAAAGAGTGATTAGGTCAGGTGCAAAAAGGTGATATTTACAGTTTTCGGAACATCTCTTGACTTGTCCATAGGGGTATGGATGTGTATTGGCTAAATTTGTAAGTTTTATACGTGCAATTTTTCTGAAACTTGGACATATTTTTGGACTTGTACTGTACATTACACACACAAAAAATTAGACAAAAAGAATAGGCAAATTTTTTTTAATGCGACAAAACGTTATAAAGAAATGATAGAGGAATTAATTGTGGTCTCGGGCCTAAGAGGTGCATTTCAGCAAATTTTGAATTTATACTTTGACAACTTCTCTGAATGATCTATTGGTATTGATTTGTCAAACTATATGAGAAGAAATGATTTCCACTTTTATTTCATAGAAATTTGTAAAAAAAGTCACTTTTCAGCTGATATGCCCAAAAAGTAGCTTTTTCACTTTTTTCAATATTTTTGCAAAAGCAGCATCCTTAATTTTTCTCTGACATTTTGTTTCTGATATCTATTTGTGTTTGTGGTATTTATTTCATGTGTTTTACTCATTTGTGAACTCTGAACACAAAGAAAAGTGGATAAAAGCATTAAAAGAGTGCAAAATGTGCTGTTTTAATAGTCTAGGTCTAACGGTCCGTACGAAGCAAGTGAAATATGAAGTTCTATGCACTTAAAAATTGTATTTCTTTAAACAGATTGCACTGAATCTATATCAAAAGCACTTATTACTGGTTGTTTAAACTTGTCTGTTTCACAGAATACCTTTATTTTCTTCTGTTGGATGGCTGGTGGTTAAAATATTGGCATTTTAAGATTGAAATTTCATGCAGGTTTTAAACAGTAAATTGAAAAAACTTTGCATCAGACCATACTGTCTACATACATAGTTAAAAGCAACAGTTTTGTAACATCCAGGCTTCATATTTGATCATATCTCAGCAAGGATTTGAGCAAAAAGAAGCATATTTCCATCTCCAATATCATTTATATGCAATTTAATATGGAAATATAGGGAACGGCCCAAATTGACAACTTGTTATTTTAAGCTTGACATTGCTTAAGACCATGTAAAACTCATGTGTTATGCTATTTGAAACTTATATTTACATCAAAAGAACATTTATGATATGTAAAATGTTTTGTTTTAATTTAACAACTTCAGAAAATTGTTGTAAGTGGAAAATATTACATTTCATATAAGGCCTCACTTCATTTGAAAACCTCTATTTTTAGGCATAGGCACATATAAAATTAACTTTTGTCAAATTTTTATAAGTCTCATACATTAAGTATGCTATCATGTACTTTGAATAGATAATATCTTATCCATTGAGACATTAAAAAGTGCAATTTGGTGTTTTTTTGGGATTTTTGAAGCCAAAATTTGAAAGTTGAAATTGTTCTATTTCAACGTCACAATTCAGCAACCAAAGTTGAGATATAAAAAATGCCACATTTTCTATAATATATATCATATGGCTTTGAAACTTTGTAAACTGACTCATAATACACTAAGCTTAAATCATGCCAAGTTTTATTGGAATTGGTCAAGTTTTTGGCCCCTAATAGGCCCAAGACCACAATTAATGACCCCGCTTTTCGTTGTTCACGAATATAGTTCCCTTTAATTATAGTGTATTTCTTCTTAAATTTTTTTCTTTCCTTTTCTCAAACATTTCTTAGCTTTTATAAGGTGGAAATGAAAGAAGAGAGGTGAAATAAATTTTTAGATGTTTAATTTTAACTGATTTTGATATGGAAAGAGTGATTAGGTCAGGTGCAAAAAGGTGATATTTACAGTTTTCGGAACATCTCTTGACTTGTCCATAGGGGTATGGATGTGTATTGGCTAAATTTGTAAGTTTTATACGTGCAATTTTTCTGAAACTTGGACATATTTTTGGACTTGTACTGTACATTACACACACAAAAAATTAGACAAAAAGAATAGGCAAATTTTTTTTAATGCGACAAAACGTTATAAAGAAATGATAGAGGAATTAATTGTGGTCTCGGGCCTAAGAGGTGCATTTCAGCAAATTTTGAATTTATACTTTGACAACTTCTCTGAATGATCTATTGGTATTGATTTGTCAAACTATATGAGAAGAAATGATTTCCACTTTTATTTCATAGAAATTTGTAAAAAAAGTCACTTTTCAGCTGATATGCCCAAAAAGTAGCTTTTTCACTTTTTTCAATATTTTTGCAAAAGCAGCATCCTTAATTTTTCTCTGACATTTTGTTTCTGATATCTATTTGTGTTTGTGGTATTTATTTCATGTGTTTTACTCATTTGTGAACTCTGAACACAAAGAAAAGTGGATAAAAGCATTAAAAGAGTGCAAAATGTGCTGTTTTAATAGTCTAGGTCTAACGGTCCGTACGAAGCAAGTGAAATATGAAGTTCTATGCACTTAAAAATTGTATTTCTTTAAACAGATTGCACTGAATCTATATCAAAAGCACTTATTACTGGTTGTTTAAACTTGTCTGTTTCACAGAATACCTTTATTTTCTTCTGTTGGATGGCTGGTGGTTAAAATATTGGCATTTTAAGATTGAAATTTCATGCAGGTTTTAAACAGTAAATTGAAAAAACTTTGCATCAGACCATACTGTCTACATACATAGTTAAAAGCAACAGTTTTGTAACATCCAGGCTTCATATTTGATCATATCTCAGCAAGGATTTGAGCAAAAAGAAGCATATTTCCATCTCCAATATCATTTATATGCAATTTAATATGGAAATATAGGGAACGGCCCAAATTGACAACTTGTTATTTTAAGCTTGACATTGCTTAAGACCATGTAAAACTCATGTGTTATGCTATTTGAAACTTATATTTACATCAAAAGAACATTTATGATATGTAAAATGTTTTGTTTTAATTTAACAACTTCAGAAAATTGTTGTAAGTGGAAAATATTACATTTCATATAAGGCCTCACTTCATTTGAAAACCTCTATTTTTAGGCATAGGCACATATAAAATTAACTTTTGTCAAATTTTTATAAGTCTCATACATTAAGTATGCTATCATGTACTTTGAATAGATAATATCTTATCCATTGAGACATTAAAAAGTGCAATTTGGTGTTTTTTTGGGATTTTTGAAGCCAAAATTTGAAAGTTGAAATTGTTCTATTTCAACGTCACAATTCAGCAACCAAAGTTGAGATATAAAAAATGCCACATTTTCTATAATATATATCATATGGCTTTGAAACTTTGTAAACTGACTCATAATACACTAAGCTTAAATCATGCCAAGTTTTATTGGAATTGGTCAAGTTTTTGGCCCCTAATAGGCCCAAGACCACAATTAATGACCCCGCTTTTCGTTGTTCACGAATATAGTTCCCTTTAATTATAGTGTATTTCTTCTTAAATTTTTTTCTTTCCTTTTCTCAAACATTTCTTAGCTTTTATAAGGTGGAAATGAAAGAAGAGAGGTGAAATAAATTTTTAGATGTTTAATTTTAACTGATTTTGATATGGAAAGAGTGATTAGGTCAGGTGCAAAAAGGTGATATTTACAGTTTTCGGAACATCTCTTGACTTGTCCATAGGGGTATGGATGTGTATTGGCTAAATTTGTAAGTTTTATACGTGCAATTTTTCTGAAACTTGGACATATTTTTGGACTTGTACTGTACATTACACACACAAAAAATTAGACAAAAAGAATAGGCAAATTTTTTTTAATGCGACAAAACGTTATAAAGAAATGATAGAGGAATTAATTGTGGTCTCGGGCCTAAGGTGCATTTCAGCAAATTTTGAATTTATACTTTGACAACTTCTCTGAATGATCTATTGGTATTGATTTGTCAAACTATATGAGAAGAAATGATTTCCACTTTTATTTCATAGAAATTTGTAAAAAAAGTCACTTTTCAGCTGATATGCCCAAAAAGTAGCTTTTTCACTTTTTTCAATATTTTTGCAAAAGCAGCATCCTTAATTTTTCTCTGACATTTTGTTTCTGATATCTATTTGTGTTTGTGGTATTTATTTCATGTGTTTTACTCATTTGTGAACTCTGAACACAAAGAAAAGTGGATAAAAGCATTAAAAGAGTGCAAAATGTGCTGTTTTAATAGTCTAGGTCTAACGGTCCGTACGAAGCAAGTGAAATATGAAGTTCTATGCACTTAAAAATTGTATTTCTTTAAACAGATTGCACTGAATCTATATCAAAAGCACTTATTACTGGTTGTTTAAACTTGTCTGTTTCACAGAATACCTTTATTTTCTTCTGTTGGATGGCTGGTGGTTAAAATATTGGCATTTTAAGATTGAAATTTCATGCAGGTTTTAAACAGTAAATTGAAAAAACTTTGCATCAGACCATACTGTCTACATACATAGTTAAAAGCAACAGTTTTGTAACATCCAGGCTTCATATTTGATCATATCTCAGCAAGGATTTGAGCAAAAAGAAGCATATTTCCATCTCCAATATCATTTATATGCAATTTAATATGGAAATATAGGGAACGGCCCAAATTGACAACTTGTTATTTTAAGCTTGACATTGCTTAAGACCATGTAAAACTCATGTGTTATGCTATTTGAAACTTATATTTACATCAAAAGAACATTTATGATATGTAAAATGTTTTGTTTTAATTTAACAACTTCAGAAAATTGTTGTAAGTGGAAAATATTACATTTCATATAAGGCCTCACTTCATTTGAAAACCTCTATTTTTAGGCATAGGCACATATAAAATTAACTTTTGTCAAATTTTTATAAGTCTCATACATTAAGTATGCTATCATGTACTTTGAATAGATAATATCTTATCCATTGAGACATTAAAAAGTGCAATTTGGTGTTTTTTTGGGATTTTTGAAGCCAAAATTTGAAAGTTGAAATTGTTCTATTTCAACGTCACAATTCAGCAACCAAAGTTGAGATATAAAAAATGCCACATTTTCTATAATATATATCATATGGCTTTGAAACTTTGTAAACTGACTCATAATACACTAAGCTTAAATCATGCCAAGTTTTATTGGAATTGGTCAAGTTTTTGGCCCCTAATAGGCCCAAGACCACAATTAATGACCCCGCTTTTCGTTGTTCACGAATATAGTTCCCTTTAATTATAGTGTATTTCTTCTTAAATTTTTTTCTTTCCTTTTCTCAAACATTTCTTAGCTTTTATAAGGTGGAAATGAAAGAAGAGAGGTGAAATAAATTTTTAGATGTTTAATTTTAACTGATTTTGATATGGAAAGAGTGATTAGGTCAGGTGCAAAAAGGTGATATTTACAGTTTTCGGAACATCTCTTGACTTGTCCATAGGGGTATGGATGTGTATTGGCTAAATTTGTAAGTTTTATACGTGCAATTTTTCTGAAACTTGGACATATTTTTGGACTTGTACTGTACATTACACACACAAAAAATTAGACAAAAAGAATAGGCAAATTTTTTTTAATGCGACAAAACGTTATAAAGAAATGATAGAGGAATTAATTGTGGTCTCGGGCCTAAGAGGTGCATTTCAGCAAATTTTGAATTTATACTTTGACAACTTCTCTGAATGATCTATTGGTATTGATTTGTCAAACTATATGAGAAGAAATGATTTCCACTTTTATTTCATAGAAATTTGTAAAAAAAGTCACTTTTCAGCTGATATGCCCAAAAAGTAGCTTTTTCACTTTTTTCAATATTTTTGCAAAAGCAGCATCCTTAATTTTTCTCTGACATTTTGTTTCTGATATCTATTTGTGTTTGTGGTATTTATTTCATGTGTTTTACTCATTTGTGAACTCTGAACACAAAGAAAAGTGGATAAAAGCATTAAAAGAGTGCAAAATGTGCTGTTTTAATAGTCTAGGTCTAACGGTCCGTACGAAGCAAGTGAAATATGAAGTTCTATGCACTTAAAAATTGTATTTCTTTAAACAGATTGCACTGAATCTATATCAAAAGCACTTATTACTGGTTGTTTAAACTTGTCTGTTTCACAGAATACCTTTATTTTCTTCTGTTGGATGGCTGGTGGTTAAAATATTGGCATTTTAAGATTGAAATTTCATGCAGGTTTTAAACAGTAAATTGAAAAAACTTTGCATCAGACCATACTGTCTACATACATAGTTAAAAGCAACAGTTTTGTAACATCCAGGCTTCATATTTGATCATATCTCAGCAAGGATTTGAGCAAAAAGAAGCATATTTCCATCTCCAATATCATTTATATGCAATTTAATATGGAAATATAGGGAACGGCCCAAATTGACAACTTGTTATTTTAAGCTTGACATTGCTTAAGACCATGTAAAACTCATGTGTTATGCTATTTGAAACTTATATTTACATCAAAAGAACATTTATGATATGTAAAATGTTTTGTTTTAATTTAACAACTTCAGAAAATTGTTGTAAGTGGAAAATATTACATTTCATATAAGGCCTCACTTCATTTGAAAACCTCTATTTTTAGGCATAGGCACATATAAAATTAACTTTTGTCAAATTTTTATAAGTCTCATACATTAAGTATGCTATCATGTACTTTGAATAGATAATATCTTATCCATTGAGACATTAAAAAGTGCAATTTGGTGTTTTTTTGGGATTTTTGAAGCCAAAATTTGAAAGTTGAAATTGTTCTATTTCAACGTCACAATTCAGCAACCAAAGTTGAGATATAAAAAATGCCACATTTTCTATAATATATATCATATGGCTTTGAAACTTTGTAAACTGACTCATAATACACTAAGCTTAAATCATGCCAAGTTTTATTGGAATTGGTCAAGTTTTTGGCCCCTAATAGGCCCAAGACCACAATTAATGACCCCGCTTTTCGTTGTTCACGAATATAGTTCCCTTTAATTATAGTGTATTTCTTCTTAAATTTTTTTCTTTCCTTTTCTCAAACATTTCTTAGCTTTTATAAGGTGGAAATGAAAGAAGAGAGGTGAAATAAATTTTTAGATGTTTAATTTTAACTGATTTTGATATGGAAAGAGTGATTAGGTCAGGTGCAAAAAGGTGATATTTACAGTTTTCGGAACATCTCTTGACTTGTCCATAGGGGTATGGATGTGTATTGGCTAAATTTGTAAGTTTTATACGTGCAATTTTTCTGAAACTTGGACATATTTTAGCTTTTATAAGGTGGAAATGAAAGAAGAGAGGTGAAATAAATTTTTAGATGTTTAATTTTAACTGATTTTGATATGGAAAGAGTGATTAGGTCAGGTGCAAAAAGGTGATATTTACAGTTTTCGGAACATCTCTTGACTTGTCCATAGGGGTATGGATGTGTATTGGCTAAATTTGTAAGTTTTATACGTGCAATTTTTCTGAAACTTGGACATATTTTTGGACTTGTACTGTACATTACACACACAAAAAATTAGACAAAAAGAATAGGCAAATTTTTTTTAATGCGACAAAACGTTATAAAGAAATGATAGAGGAATTAATTGTGGTCTCGGGCCTAAGAGGTGCATTTCAGCAAATTTTGAATTTATACTTTGACAACTTCTCTGAATGATCTATTGGTATTGATTTGTCAAACTATATGAGAAGAAATGATTTCCACTTTTATTTCATAGAAATTTGTAAAAAAAGTCACTTTTCAGCTGATATGCCCAAAAAGTAGCTTTTTCACTTTTTTCAATATTTTTGCAAAAGCAGCATCCTTAATTTTTCTCTGACATTTTGTTTCTGATATCTATTTGTGTTTGTGGTATTTATTTCATGTGTTTTACTCATTTGTGAACTCTGAACACAAAGAAAAGTGGATAAAAGCATTAAAAGAGTGCAAAATGTGCTGTTTTAATAGTCTAGGTCTAACGGTCCGTACGAAGCAAGTGAAATATGAAGTTCTATGCACTTAAAAATTGTATTTCTTTAAACAGATTGCACTGAATCTATATCAAAAGCACTTATTACTGGTTGTTTAAACTTGTCTGTTTCACAGAATACCTTTATTTTCTTCTGTTGGATGGCTGGTGGTTAAAATATTGGCATTTTAAGATTGAAATTTCATGCAGGTTTTAAACAGTAAATTGAAAAAACTTTGCATCAGACCATACTGTCTACATACATAGTTAAAAGCAACAGTTTTGTAACATCCAGGCTTCATATTTGATCATATCTCAGCAAGGATTTGAGCAAAAAGAAGCATATTTCCATCTCCAATATCATTTATATGCAATTTAATATGGAAATATAGGGAACGGCCCAAATTGACAACTTGTTATTTTAAGCTTGACATTGCTTAAGACCATGTAAAACTCATGTGTTATGCTATTTGAAACTTATATTTACATCAAAAGAACATTTATGATATGTAAAATGTTTTGTTTTAATTTAACAACTTCAGAAAATTGTTGTAAGTGGAAAATATTACATTTCATATAAGGCCTCACTTCATTTGAAAACCTCTATTTTTAGGCATAGGCACATATAAAATTAACTTTTGTCAAATTTTTATAAGTCTCATACATTAAGTATGCTATCATGTACTTTGAATAGATAATATCTTATCCATTGAGACATTAAAAAGTGCAATTTGGTGTTTTTTTGGGATTTTTGAAGCCAAAATTTGAAAGTTGAAATTGTTCTATTTCAACGTCACAATTCAGCAACCAAAGTTGAGATATAAAAAATGCCACATTTTCTATAATATATATCATATGGCTTTGAAACTTTGTAAACTGACTCATAATACACTAAGCTTAAATCATGCCAAGTTTTATTGGAATTGGTCAAGTTTTTGGCCCCTAATAGGCCCAAGACCACAATTAATGACCCCGCTTTTCGTTGTTCACGAATATAGTTCCCTTTAATTATAGTGTATTTCTTCTTAAATTTTTTTCTTTCCTTTTCTCAAACATTTCTTAGCTTTTATAAGGTGGAAATGAAAGAAGAGAGGTGAAATAAATTTTTAGATGTTTAATTTTAACTGATTTTGATATGGAAAGAGTGATTAGGTCAGGTGCAAAAAGGTGATATTTACAGTTTTCGGAACATCTCTTGACTTGTCCATAGGGGTATGGATGTGTATTGGCTAAATTTGTAAGTTTTATACGTGCAATTTTTCTGAAACTTGGACATATTTTTGGACTTGTACTGTACATTACACACACAAAAAATTAGACAAAAAGAATAGGCAAATTTTTTTTAATGCGACAAAACGTTATAAAGAAATGATAGAGGAATTAATTGTGGTCTCGGGCCTAAGAGGTGCATTTCAGCAAATTTTGAATTTATACTTTGACAACTTCTCTGAATGATCTATTGGTATTGATTTGTCAAACTATATGAGAAGAAATGATTTCCACTTTTATTTCATAGAAATTTGTAAAAAAAGTCACTTTTCAGCTGATATGCCCAAAAAGTAGCTTTTTCACTTTTTTCAATATTTTTGCAAAAGCAGCATCCTTAATTTTTCTCTGACATTTTGTTTCTGATATCTATTTGTGTTTGTGGTATTTATTTCATGTGTTTTACTCATTTGTGAACTCTGAACACAAAGAAAAGTGGATAAAAGCATTAAAAGAGTGCAAAATGTGCTGTTTTAATAGTCTAGGTCTAACGGTCCGTACGAAGCAAGTGAAATATGAAGTTCTATGCACTTAAAAATTGTATTTCTTTAAACAGATTGCACTGAATCTATATCAAAAGCACTTATTACTGGTTGTTTAAACTTGTCTGTTTCACAGAATACCTTTATTTTCTTCTGTTGGATGGCTGGTGGTTAAAATATTGGCATTTTAAGATTGAAATTTCATGCAGGTTTTAAACAGTAAATTGAAAAAACTTTGCATCAGACCATACTGTCTACATACATAGTTAAAAGCAACAGTTTTGTAACATCCAGGCTTCATATTTGATCATATCTCAGCAAGGATTTGAGCAAAAAGAAGCATATTTCCATCTCCAATATCATTTATATGCAATTTAATATGGAAATATAGGGAACGGCCCAAATTGACAACTTGTTATTTTAAGCTTGACATTGCTTAAGACCATGTAAAACTCATGTGTTATGCTATTTGAAACTTATATTTACATCAAAAGAACATTTATGATATGTAAAATGTTTTGTTTTAATTTAACAACTTCAGAAAATTGTTGTAAGTGGAAAATATTACATTTCATATAAGGCCTCACTTCATTTGAAAACCTCTATTTTTAGGCATAGGCACATATAAAATTAACTTTTGTCAAATTTTTATAAGTCTCATACATTAAGTATGCTATCATGTACTTTGAATAGATAATATCTTATCCATTGAGACATTAAAAAGTGCAATTTGGTGTTTTTTTGGGATTTTTGAAGCCAAAATTTGAAAGTTGAAATTGTTCTATTTCAACGTCACAATTCAGCAACCAAAGTTGAGATATAAAAAATGCCACATTTTCTATAATATATATCATATGGCTTTGAAACTTTGTAAACTGACTCATAATACACTAAGCTTAAATCATGCCAAGTTTTATTGGAATTGGTCAAGTTTTTGGCCCCTAATAGGCCCAAGACCACAATTAATGACCCCGCTTTTCGTTGTTCACGAATATAGTTCCCTTTAATTATAGTGTATTTCTTCTTAAATTTTTTTCTTTCCTTTTCTCAAACATTTCTTAGCTTTTATAAGGTGGAAATGAAAGAAGAGAGGTGAAATAAATTTTTAGATGTTTAATTTTAACTGATTTTGATATGGAAAGAGTGATTAGGTCAGGTGCAAAAAGGTGATATTTACAGTTTTCGGAACATCTCTTGACTTGTCCATAGGGGTATGGATGTGTATTGGCTAAATTTGTAAGTTTTATACGTGCAATTTTTCTGAAACTTGGACATATTTTTGGACTTGTACTGTACATTACACACACAAAAAATTAGACAAAAAGAATAGGCAAATTTTTTTTAATGCGACAAAACGTTATAAAGAAATGATAGAGGAATTAATTGTGGTCTCGGGCCTAAGAGGTGCATTTCAGCAAATTTTGAATTTATACTTTGACAACTTCTCTGAATGATCTATTGGTATTGATTTGTCAAACTATATGAGAAGAAATGATTTCCACTTTTATTTCATAGAAATTTGTAAAAAAAGTCACTTTTCAGCTGATATGCCCAAAAAGTAGCTTTTTCACTTTTTTCAATATTTTTGCAAAAGCAGCATCCTTAATTTTTCTCTGACATTTTGTTTCTGATATCTATTTGTGTTTGTGGTATTTATTTCATGTGTTTTACTCATTTGTGAACTCTGAACACAAAGAAAAGTGGATAAAAGCATTAAAAGAGTGCAAAATGTGCTGTTTTAATAGTCTAGGTCTAACGGTCCGTACGAAGCAAGTGAAATATGAAGTTCTATGCACTTAAAAATTGTATTTCTTTAAACAGATTGCACTGAATCTATATCAAAAGCACTTATTACTGGTTGTTTAAACTTGTCTGTTTCACAGAATACCTTTATTTTCTTCTGTTGGATGGCTGGTGGTTAAAATATTGGCATTTTAAGATTGAAATTTCATGCAGGTTTTAAACAGTAAATTGAAAAAACTTTGCATCAGACCATACTGTCTACATACATAGTTAAAAGCAACAGTTTTGTAACATCCAGGCTTCATATTTGATCATATCTCAGCAAGGATTTGAGCAAAAAGAAGCATATTTCCATCTCCAATATCATTTATATGCAATTTAATATGGAAATATAGGGAACGGCCCAAATTGACAACTTGTTATTTTAAGCTTGACATTGCTTAAGACCATGTAAAACTCATGTGTTATGCTATTTGAAACTTATATTTACATCAAAAGAACATTTATGATATGTAAAATGTTTTGTTTTAATTTAACAACTTCAGAAAATTGTTGTAAGTGGAAAATATTACATTTCATATAAGGCCTCACTTCATTTGAAAACCTCTATTTTTAGGCATAGGCACATATAAAATTAACTTTTGTCAAATTTTTATAAGTCTCATACATTAAGTATGCTATCATGTACTTTGAATAGATAATATCTTATCCATTGAGACATTAAAAAGTGCAATTTGGTGTTTTTTTGGGATTTTTGAAGCCAAAATTTGAAAGTTGAAATTGTTCTATTTCAACGTCACAATTCAGCAACCAAAGTTGAGATATAAAAAATGCCACATTTTCTATAATATATATCATATGGCTTTGAAACTTTGTAAACTGACTCATAATACACTAAGCTTAAATCATGCCAAGTTTTATTGGAATTGGTCAAGTTTTTGGCCCCTAATAGGCCCAAGACCACAATTAATGACCCCGCTTTTCGTTGTTCACGAATATAGTTCCCTTTAATTATAGTGTATTTCTTCTTAAATTTTTTTCTTTCCTTTTCTCAAACATTTCTTAGCTTTTATAAGGTGGAAATGAAAGAAGAGAGGTGAAATAAATTTTTAGATGTTTAATTTTAACTGATTTTGATATGGAAAGAGTGATTAGGTCAGGTGCAAAAAGGTGATATTTACAGTTTTCGGAACATCTCTTGACTTGTCCATAGGGGTATGGATGTGTATTGGCTAAATTTGTAAGTTTTATACGTGCAATTTTTCTGAAACTTGGACATATTTTTGGACTTGTACTGTACATTACACACACAAAAAATTAGACAAAAAGAATAGGCAAATTTTTTTTAATGCGACAAAACGTTATAAAGAAATGATAGAGGAATTAATTGTGGTCTCGGGCCTAAGAGGTGCATTTCAGCAAATTTTGAATTTATACTTTGACAACTTCTCTGAATGATCTATTGGTATTGATTTGTCAAACTATATGAGAAGAAATGATTTCCACTTTTATTTCATAGAAATTTGTAAAAAAAGTCACTTTTCAGCTGATATGCCCAAAAAGTAGCTTTTTCACTTTTTTCAATATTTTTGCAAAAGCAGCATCCTTAATTTTTCTCTGACATTTTGTTTCTGATATCTATTTGTGTTTGTGGTATTTATTTCATGTGTTTTACTCATTTGTGAACTCTGAACACAAAGAAAAGTGGATAAAAGCATTAAAAGAGTGCAAAATGTGCTGTTTTAATAGTCTAGGTCTAACGGTCCGTACGAAGCAAGTGAAATATGAAGTTCTATGCACTTAAAAATTGTATTTCTTTAAACAGATTGCACTGAATCTATATCAAAAGCACTTATTACTGGTTGTTTAAACTTGTCTGTTTCACAGAATACCTTTATTTTCTTCTGTTGGATGGCTGGTGGTTAAAATATTGGCATTTTAAGATTGAAATTTCATGCAGGTTTTAAACAGTAAATTGAAAAAACTTTGCATCAGACCATACTGTCTACATACATAGTTAAAAGCAACAGTTTTGTAACATCCAGGCTTCATATTTGATCATATCTCAGCAAGGATTTGAGCAAAAAGAAGCATATTTCCATCTCCAATATCATTTATATGCAATTTAATATGGAAATATAGGGAACGGCCCAAATTGACAACTTGTTATTTTAAGCTTGACATTGCTTAAGACCATGTAAAACTCATGTGTTATGCTATTTGAAACTTATATTTACATCAAAAGAACATTTATGATATGTAAAATGTTTTGTTTTAATTTAACAACTTCAGAAAATTGTTGTAAGTGGAAAATATTACATTTCATATAAGGCCTCACTTCATTTGAAAACCTCTATTTTTAGGCATAGGCACATATAAAATTAACTTTTGTCAAATTTTTATAAGTCTCATACATTAAGTATGCTATCATGTACTTTGAATAGATAATATCTTATCCATTGAGACATTAAAAAGTGCAATTTGGTGTTTTTTTGGGATTTTTGAAGCCAAAATTTGAAAGTTGAAATTGTTCTATTTCAACGTCACAATTCAGCAACCAAAGTTGAGATATAAAAAATGCCACATTTTCTATAATATATATCATATGGCTTTGAAACTTTGTAAACTGACTCATAATACACTAAGCTTAAATCATGCCAAGTTTTATTGGAATTGGTCAAGTTTTTGGCCCCTAATAGGCCCAAGACCACAATTAATGACCCCGCTTTTCGTTGTTCACGAATATAGTTCCCTTTAATTATAGTGTATTTCTTCTTAAATTTTTTTCTTTCCTTTTCTCAAACATTTCTTAGCTTTTATAAGGTGGAAATGAAAGAAGAGAGGTGAAATAAATTTTTAGATGTTTAATTTTAACTGATTTTGATATGGAAAGAGTGATTAGGTCAGGTGCAAAAAGGTGATATTTACAGTTTTCGGAACATCTCTTGACTTGTCCATAGGGGTATGGATGTGTATTGGCTAAATTTGTAAGTTTTATACGTGCAATTTTTCTGAAACTTGGACATATTTTTGGACTTGTACTGTACATTACACACACAAAAAATTAGACAAAAAGAATAGGCAAATTTTTTTTAATGCGACAAAACGTTATAAAGAAATGATAGAGGAATTAATTGTGGTCTCGGGCCTAAGAGGTGCATTTCAGCAAATTTTGAATTTATACTTTGACAACTTCTCTGAATGATCTATTGGTATTGATTTGTCAAACTATATGAGAAGAAATGATTTCCACTTTTATTTCATAGAAATTTGTAAAAAAAGTCACTTTTCAGCTGATATGCCCAAAAAGTAGCTTTTTCACTTTTTTCAATATTTTTGCAAAAGCAGCATCCTTAATTTTTCTCTGACATTTTGTTTCTGATATCTATTTGTGTTTGTGGTATTTATTTCATGTGTTTTACTCATTTGTGAACTCTGAACACAAAGAAAAGTGGATAAAAGCATTAAAAGAGTGCAAAATGTGCTGTTTTAATAGTCTAGGTCTAACGGTCCGTACGAAGCAAGTGAAATATGAAGTTCTATGCACTTAAAAATTGTATTTCTTTAAACAGATTGCACTGAATCTATATCAAAAGCACTTATTACTGGTTGTTTAAACTTGTCTGTTTCACAGAATACCTTTATTTTCTTCTGTTGGATGGCTGGTGGTTAAAATATTGGCATTTTAAGATTGAAATTTCATGCAGGTTTTAAACAGTAAATTGAAAAAACTTTGCATCAGACCATACTGTCTACATACATAGTTAAAAGCAACAGTTTTGTAACATCCAGGCTTCATATTTGATCATATCTCAGCAAGGATTTGAGCAAAAAGAAGCATATTTCCATCTCCAATATCATTTATATGCAATTTAATATGGAAATATAGGGAACGGCCCAAATTGACAACTTGTTATTTTAAGCTTGACATTGCTTAAGACCATGTAAAACTCATGTGTTATGCTATTTGAAACTTATATTTACATCAAAAGAACATTTATGATATGTAAAATGTTTTGTTTTAATTTAACAACTTCAGAAAATTGTTGTAAGTGGAAAATATTACATTTCATATAAGGCCTCACTTCATTTGAAAACCTCTATTTTTAGGCATAGGCACATATAAAATTAACTTTTGTCAAATTTTTATAAGTCTCATACATTAAGTATGCTATCATGTACTTTGAATAGATAATATCTTATCCATTGAGACATTAAAAAGTGCAATTTGGTGTTTTTTTGGGATTTTTGAAGCCAAAATTTGAAAGTTGAAATTGTTCTATTTCAACGTCACAATTCAGCAACCAAAGTTGAGATATAAAAAATGCCACATTTTCTATAATATATATCATATGGCTTTGAAACTTTGTAAACTGACTCATAATACACTAAGCTTAAATCATGCCAAGTTTTATTGGAATTGGTCAAGTTTTTGGCCCCTAATAGGCCCAAGACCACAATTAATGACCCCGCTTTTCGTTGTTCACGAATATAGTTCCCTTTAATTATAGTGTATTTCTTCTTAAATTTTTTTCTTTCCTTTTCTCAAACATTTCTTAGCTTTTATAAGGTGGAAATGAAAGAAGAGAGGTGAAATAAATTTTTAGATGTTTAATTTTAACTGATTTTGATATGGAAAGAGTGATTAGGTCAGGTGCAAAAAGGTGATATTTACAGTTTTCGGAACATCTCTTGACTTGTCCATAGGGGTATGGATGTGTATTGGCTAAATTTGTAAGTTTTATACGTGCAATTTTTCTGAAACTTGGACATATTTTTGGACTTGTACTGTACATTACACACACAAAAAATTAGACAAAAAGAATAGGCAAATTTTTTTTAATGCGACAAAACGTTATAAAGAAATGATAGAGGAATTAATTGTGGTCTCGGGCCTAAGAGGTGCATTTCAGCAAATTTTGAATTTATACTTTGACAACTTCTCTGAATGATCTATTGGTATTGATTTGTCAAACTATATGAGAAGAAATGATTTCCACTTTTATTTCATAGAAATTTGTAAAAAAAGTCACTTTTCAGCTGATATGCCCAAAAAGTAGCTTTTTCACTTTTTTCAATATTTTTGCAAAAGCAGCATCCTTAATTTTTCTCTGACATTTTGTTTCTGATATCTATTTGTGTTTGTGGTATTTATTTCATGTGTTTTACTCATTTGTGAACTCTGAACACAAAGAAAAGTGGATAAAAGCATTAAAAGAGTGCAAAATGTGCTGTTTTAATAGTCTAGGTCTAACGGTCCGTACGAAGCAAGTGAAATATGAAGTTCTATGCACTTAAAAATTGTATTTCTTTAAACAGATTGCACTGAATCTATATCAAAAGCACTTATTACTGGTTGTTTAAACTTGTCTGTTTCACAGAATACCTTTATTTTCTTCTGTTGGATGGCTGGTGGTTAAAATATTGGCATTTTAAGATTGAAATTTCATGCAGGTTTTAAACAGTAAATTGAAAAAACTTTGCATCAGACCATACTGTCTACATACATAGTTAAAAGCAACAGTTTTGTAACATCCAGGCTTCATATTTGATCATATCTCAGCAAGGATTTGAGCAAAAAGAAGCATATTTCCATCTCCAATATCATTTATATGCAATTTAATATGGAAATATAGGGAACGGCCCAAATTGACAACTTGTTATTTTAAGCTTGACATTGCTTAAGACCATGTAAAACTCATGTGTTATGCTATTTGAAACTTATATTTACATCAAAAGAACATTTATGATATGTAAAATGTTTTGTTTTAATTTAACAACTTCAGAAAATTGTTGTAAGTGGAAAATATTACATTTCATATAAGGCCTCACTTCATTTGAAAACCTCTATTTTTAGGCATAGGCACATATAAAATTAACTTTTGTCAAATTTTTATAAGTCTCATACATTAAGTATGCTATCATGTACTTTGAATAGATAATATCTTATCCATTGAGACATTAAAAAGTGCAATTTGGTGTTTTTTTGGGATTTTTGAAGCCAAAATTTGAAAGTTGAAATTGTTCTATTTCAACGTCACAATTCAGCAACCAAAGTTGAGATATAAAAAATGCCACATTTTCTATAATATATATCATATGGCTTTGAAACTTTGTAAACTGACTCATAATACACTAAGCTTAAATCATGCCAAGTTTTATTGGAATTGGTCAAGTTTTTGGCCCCTAATAGGCCCAAGACCACAATTAATGACCCCGCTTTTCGTTGTTCACGAATATAGTTCCCTTTAATTATAGTGTATTTCTTCTTAAATTTTTTTCTTTCCTTTTCTCAAACATTTCTTAGCTTTTATAAGGTGGAAATGAAAGAAGAGAGGTGAAATAAATTTTTAGATGTTTAATTTTAACTGATTTTGATATGGAAAGAGTGATTAGGTCAGGTGCAAAAAGGTGATATTTACAGTTTTCGGAACATCTCTTGACTTGTCCATAGGGGTATGGATGTGTATTGGCTAAATTTGTAAGTTTTATACGTGCAATTTTTCTGAAACTTGGACATATTTTTGGACTTGTACTGTACATTACACACACAAAAAATTAGACAAAAAGAATAGGCAAATTTTTTTTAATGCGACAAAACGTTATAAAGAAATGATAGAGGAATTAATTGTGGTCTCGGGCCTAAGAGGTGCATTTCAGCAAATTTTGAATTTATACTTTGACAACTTCTCTGAATGATCTATTGGTATTGATTTGTCAAACTATATGAGAAGAAATGATTTCCACTTTTATTTCATAGAAATTTGTAAAAAAAGTCACTTTTCAGCTGATATGCCCAAAAAGTAGCTTTTTCACTTTTTTCAATATTTTTGCAAAAGCAGCATCCTTAATTTTTCTCTGACATTTTGTTTCTGATATCTATTTGTGTTTGTGGTATTTATTTCATGTGTTTTACTCATTTGTGAACTCTGAACACAAAGAAAAGTGGATAAAAGCATTAAAAGAGTGCAAAATGTGCTGTTTTAATAGTCTAGGTCTAACGGTCCGTACGAAGCAAGTGAAATATGAAGTTCTATGCACTTAAAAATTGTATTTCTTTAAACAGATTGCACTGAATCTATATCAAAAGCACTTATTACTGGTTGTTTAAACTTGTCTGTTTCACAGAATACCTTTATTTTCTTCTGTTGGATGGCTGGTGGTTAAAATATTGGCATTTTAAGATTGAAATTTCATGCAGGTTTTAAACAGTAAATTGAAAAAACTTTGCATCAGACCATACTGTCTACATACATAGTTAAAAGCAACAGTTTTGTAACATCCAGGCTTCATATTTGATCATATCTCAGCAAGGATTTGAGCAAAAAGAAGCATATTTCCATCTCCAATATCATTTATATGCAATTTAATATGGAAATATAGGGAACGGCCCAAATTGACAACTTGTTATTTTAAGCTTGACATTGCTTAAGACCATGTAAAACTCATGTGTTATGCTATTTGAAACTTATATTTACATCAAAAGAACATTTATGATATGTAAAATGTTTTGTTTTAATTTAACAACTTCAGAAAATTGTTGTAAGTGGAAAATATTACATTTCATATAAGGCCTCACTTCATTTGAAAACCTCTATTTTTAGGCATAGGCACATATAAAATTAACTTTTGTCAAATTTTTATAAGTCTCATACATTAAGTATGCTATCATGTACTTTGAATAGATAATATCTTATCCATTGAGACATTAAAAAGTGCAATTTGGTGTTTTTTTGGGATTTTTGAAGCCAAAATTTGAAAGTTGAAATTGTTCTATTTCAACGTCACAATTCAGCAACCAAAGTTGAGATATAAAAAATGCCACATTTTCTATAATATATATCATATGGCTTTGAAACTTTGTAAACTGACTCATAATACACTAAGCTTAAATCATGCCAAGTTTTATTGGAATTGGTCAAGTTTTTGGCCCCTAATAGGCCCAAGACCACAATTAATGACCCCGCTTTTCGTTGTTCACGAATATAGTTCCCTTTAATTATAGTGTATTTCTTCTTAAATTTTTTTCTTTCCTTTTCTCAAACATTTCTTAGCTTTTATAAGGTGGAAATGAAAGAAGAGAGGTGAAATAAATTTTTAGATGTTTAATTTTAACTGATTTTGATATGGAAAGAGTGATTAGGTCAGGTGCAAAAAGGTGATATTTACAGTTTTCGGAACATCTCTTGACTTGTCCATAGGGGTATGGATGTGTATTGGCTAAATTTGTAAGTTTTATACGTGCAATTTTTCTGAAACTTGGACATATTTTTGGACTTGTACTGTACATTACACACACAAAAAATTAGACAAAAAGAATAGGCAAATTTTTTTTAATGCGACAAAACGTTATAAAGAAATGATAGAGGAATTAATTGTGGTCTCGGGCCTAAGAGGTGCATTTCAGCAAATTTTGAATTTATACTTTGACAACTTCTCTGAATGATCTATTGGTATTGATTTGTCAAACTATATGAGAAGAAATGATTTCCACTTTTATTTCATAGAAATTTGTAAAAAAAGTCACTTTTCAGCTGATATGCCCAAAAAGTAGCTTTTTCACTTTTTTCAATATTTTTGCAAAAGCAGCATCCTTAATTTTTCTCTGACATTTTGTTTCTGATATCTATTTGTGTTTGTGGTATTTATTTCATGTGTTTTACTCATTTGTGAACTCTGAACACAAAGAAAAGTGGATAAAAGCATTAAAGAGTGCAAAATGTGCTGTTTTAATAGTCTAGGTCTAACGGTCCGTACGAAGCAAGTGAAATATGAAGTTCTATGCACTTAAAAATTGTATTTCTTTAAACAGATTGCACTGAATCTATATCAAAAGCACTTATTACTGGTTGTTTAAACTTGTCTGTTTCACAGAATACCTTTATTTTCTTCTGTTGGATGGCTGGTGGTTAAAATATTGGCATTTTAAGATTGAAATTTCATGCAGGTTTTAAACAGTAAATTGAAAAAACTTTGCATCAGACCATACTGTCTACATACATAGTTAAAAGCAACAGTTTTGTAACATCCAGGCTTCATATTTGATCATATCTCAGCAAGGATTTGAGCAAAAAGAAGCATATTTCCATCTCCAATATCATTTATATGCAATTTAATATGGAAATATAGGGAACGGCCCAAATTGACAACTTGTTATTTTAAGCTTGACATTGCTTAAGACCATGTAAAACTCATGTGTTATGCTATTTGAAACTTATATTTACATCAAAAGAACATTTATGATATGTAAAATGTTTGTTTTAATTTAACAACTTCAGAAAATTGTTGTAAGTGGAAAATATTACATTTCATATAAGGCCTCACTTCATTTGAAAACCTCTATTTTTAGGCATAGGCACATATAAAATTAACTTTTGTCAAATTTTTATAAGTCTCATACATTAAGTATGCTATCATGTACTTTGAATAGATAATATCTTATCCATTGAGACATTAAAAAGTGCAATTTGGTGTTTTTTTGGGATTTTGAAGCCAAAATTTGAAAGTTGAAATTGTTCTATTTCAACGTCACAATTCAGCAACCAAAGTTGAGATATAAAAAATGCCACATTTTCTATAATATATATCATATGGCTTTGAAACTTTGTAAACTGACTCATAATACACTAAGCTTAAATCATGCCAAGTTTTATTGGAATTGGTCAAGTTTTTGGCCCCTAATAGGCCCAAGACCACAATTAATGACCCCGCTTTTCGTTGTTCACGAATATAGTTCCCTTTAATTATAGTGTATTTCTTCTTAAATTTTTTTCTTTCCTTTTCTCAAACATTTCTTAGCTTTTATAAGGTGGAAATGAAAGAAGAGAGGTGAAATAAATTTTTAGATGTTTAATTTTAACTGATTTTGATATGGAAAGAGTGATTAGGTCAGGTGCAAAAAGGTGATATTTACAGTTTTCGGAACATCTCTTGACTTGTCCATAGGGGTATGGATGTGTATTGGCTAAATTTGTAAGTTTTATACGTGCAATTTTTCTGAAACTTGGACATATTTTTGGACTTGTACTGTACATTACACACACAAAAAATTAGACAAAAAGAATAGGCAAATTTTTTTTAATGCGACAAAACGTTATAAAGAAATGATAGAGGAATTAATTGTGGTCTCGGGCCTAAGAGGTGCATTTCAGCAAATTTTGAATTTATACTTTGACAACTTCTCTGAATGATCTATTGGTATTGATTTGTCAAACTATATGAGAAGAAATGATTTCCACTTTTATTTCATAGAAATTTGTAAAAAAAGTCACTTTTCAGCTGATATGCCCAAAAAGTAGCTTTTTCACTTTTTTCAATATTTTTGCAAAAGCAGCATCCTTAATTTTTCTCTGACATTTTGTTTCTGATATCTATTTGTGTTTGTGGTATTTATTTCATGTGTTTTACTCATTTGTGAACTCTGAACACAAAGAAAAGTGGATAAAAGCATTAAAAGAGTGCAAAATGTGCTGTTTTAATAGTCTAGGTCTAACGGTCCGTACGAAGCAAGTGAAATATGAAGTTCTATGCACTTAAAAATTGTATTTCTTTAAACAGATTGCACTGAATCTATATCAAAAGCACTTATTACTGGTTGTTTAAACTTGTCTGTTTCACAGAATACCTTTATTTTCTTCTGTTGGATGGCTGGTGGTTAAAATATTGGCATTTTAAGATTGAAATTTCATGCAGGTTTTAAACAGTAAATTGAAAAAACTTTGCATCAGACCATACTGTCTACATACATAGTTAAAAGCAACAGTTTTGTAACATCCAGGCTTCATATTTGATCATATCTCAGCAAGGATTTGAGCAAAAAGAAGCATATTTCCATCTCCAATATCATTTATATGCAATTTAATATGGAAATATAGGGAACGGCCCAAATTGACAACTTGTTATTTTAAGCTTGACATTGCTTAAGACCATGTAAAACTCATGTGTTATGCTATTTGAAACTTATATTTACATCAAAAGAACATTTATGATATGTAAAATGTTTTGTTTTAATTTAACAACTTCAGAAAATTGTTGTAAGTGGAAAATATTACATTTCATATAAGGCCTCACTTCATTTGAAAACCTCTATTTTTAGGCATAGGCACATATAAAATTAACTTTTGTCAAATTTTTATAAGTCTCATACATTAAGTATGCTATCATGTACTTTGAATAGATAATATCTTATCCATTGAGACATTAAAAAGTGCAATTTGGTGTTTTTTTGGGATTTTTGAAGCCAAAATTTGAAAGTTGAAATTGTTCTATTTCAACGTCACAATTCAGCAACCAAAGTTGAGATATAAAAAATGCCACATTTTCTATAATATATATCATATGGCTTTGAAACTTTGTAAACTGACTCATAATACACTAAGCTTAAATCATGCCAAGTTTTATTGGAATTGGTCAAGTTTTTGGCCCCTAATAGGCCCAAGACCACAATTAATGACCCCGCTTTTCGTTGTTCACGAATATAGTTCCCTTTAATTATAGTGTATTTCTTCTTAAATTTTTTTCTTTCCTTTTCTCAAACATTTCTTAGCTTTTATAAGGTGGAAATGAAAGAAGAGAGGTGAAATAAATTTTTAGATGTTTAATTTTAACTGATTTTGATATGGAAAGAGTGATTAGGTCAGGTGCAAAAAGGTGATATTTACAGTTTTCGGAACATCTCTTGACTTGTCCATAGGGGTATGGATGTGTATTGGCTAAATTTGTAAGTTTTATACGTGCAATTTTTCTGAAACTTGGACATATTTTTGGACTTGTACTGTACATTACACACACAAAAAATTAGACAAAAAGAATAGGCAAATTTTTTTTAATGCGACAAAACGTTATAAAGAAATGATAGAGGAATTAATTGTGGTCTCGGGCCTAAGAGGTGCATTTCAGCAAATTTTGAATTTATACTTTGACAACTTCTCTGAATGATCTATTGGTATTGATTTGTCAAACTATATGAGAAGAAATGATTTCCACTTTTATTTCATAGAAATTTGTAAAAAAAGTCACTTTTCAGCTGATATGCCCAAAAAGTAGCTTTTTCACTTTTTTCAATATTTTTGCAAAAGCAGCATCCTTAATTTTTCTCTGACATTTTGTTTCTGATATCTATTTGTGTTTGTGGTATTTATTTCATGTGTTTTACTCATTTGTGAACTCTGAACACAAAGAAAAGTGGATAAAAGCATTAAAAGAGTGCAAAATGTGCTGTTTTAATAGTCTAGGTCTAACGGTCCGTACGAAGCAAGTGAAATATGAAGTTCTATGCACTTAAAAATTGTATTTCTTTAAACAGATTGCACTGAATCTATATCAAAAAGCACTTATTACTGGTTGTTTAAACTTGTCTGTTTCACAGAATACCTTTATTTTCTTCTGTTGGATGGCTGGTGGTTAAAATATTGGCATTTTAAGATTGAAATTTCATGCAGGTTTTAAACAGTAAATTGAAAAAACTTTGCATCAGACCATACTGTCTACATACATAGTTAAAAGCAACAGTTTTGTAACATCCAGGCTTCATATTTGATCATATCTCAGCAAGGATTTGAGCAAAAAGAAGCATATTTCCATCTCCAATATCATTTATATGCAATTTAATATGGAAATATAGGGAACGGCCCAAATTGACAACTTGTTATTTTAAGCTTGACATTGCTTAAGACCATGTAAAACTCATGTGTTATGCTATTTGAAACTTATATTTACATCAAAAGAACATTTATGATATGTAAAATGTTTTGTTTTAATTTAACAACTTCAGAAAATTGTTGTAAGTGGAAAATATTACATTTCATATAAGGCCTCACTTCATTTGAAAACCTCTATTTTTAGGCATAGGCACATATAAAATTAACTTTTGTCAAATTTTTATAAGTCTCATACATTAAGTATGCTATCATGTACTTTGAATAGATAATATCTTATCCATTGAGACATTAAAAAGTGCAATTTGGTGTTTTTTTGGGATTTTTGAAGCCAAAATTTGAAAGTTGAAATTGTTCTATTTCAACGTCACAATTCAGCAACCAAAGTTGAGATATAAAAAATGCCACATTTTCTATAATATATATCATATGGCTTTGAAACTTTGTAAACTGACTCATAATACA
>NW_027267832.1:0-2000 GCF_963676685.1 Mytilus edulis
AGTCTATTTTTTATACAGTTAGGTCTACAAAACTGGACATTCCAGTAATGTAATTATGATTATACTTATAATTATTAATTGCATTTTATCCCTATATTCTAATTCTTGTCATTTGTTATATGGGACATACAAACATATAAACTCTATACTTCATATCCTGAAGATTTTGCTTTGAAATAAAATTAACTGAAAACCAATTAAACATCCACACTTTTCAAAAGAGTAATTTTTAACACTCTCACCAATATAATATAAGATCCAGCAACTTCAAAAAAGATAGTTTAAGAAAGAAAAAGACAAAGCACCAACTGATGGCATGTTTTTGTCTGGCACCATTGGGACAGGTGACACCAAAAATTAGATAATAATTAAAGATTAATATGATTATAATATTATTTATACCATAAATATCAGCATAGGGTATTCTATCCTGTGTGATAACTGTCTAACCCATGTGACCTTTCCTGCTACAGGGGGCATGTTCCTAGGTATTGGCGGCTCTTCTTTGTACTTCATATAAAGCTGCAATACATTAAGATTACATATATTAAAGATAAAACATTATATCATAACTATCCTTCTCTAGTTTAGAAATCACTAACCAGTCAACACTAAAGTTGATGTATTCTAACCAGCTGAATGCACTAGGGTTGCCAGTTTTCCAGCTGAAACTAAGTTGTTCTGTCAAAAGTGAGTGGTTTTTATATTATTGCTTCGTCAATAACCACAATTTTTACAAAAAATTAGTCGCTTTTTATATAGCAAAGTGTGATGAGTGGTGCGAACTTCTACCAATCAATCTCAATTAAAAATCCAGGTCATGCTCCGAACTATGAAGCTTTAAAATATACTGGTTATAGATGGTCTTTCCAGCTTTCAAAATTAGTCTATCATTTCTTAGAAATATTTCCTTTGGGATGGTTATATACTAATTGAAAATTATAAATTCGGGATGGTTATATACTAATTGAAATTATAAATTAAGGACCCTCACATACCCCATGCCCCCATATTGTCACTTGGAAAACAAAGTCACATCAGATTCCTATGGTTTATTTTTTACAAATTTTGTGACTTGGATGTAGAGTTGTCTCATTGGCACTCATACCACTTCTTCTTATATCTACTTATAACTCCTACAAAAGTCAACTAATCAAAATTTCTTTAGTCTTGAGGATATGCAATCATTTTAGTGTAAAGGGTATAATGCAACTTACTTTCCTGATTTCTTCCACTTCTTCTCCATACTGTCTTAGTATGACAGCATATTTGCCATCAATTTTCAGTGATGGTATTTTCAGTTTGTCAAACCTGGTAAAAATTTAAATTACATCTTACCATCTATTCAAATCACATTTCATTTGTAAAATTATCATATACTGCAGTAAAATACTGATAGAAAAACATGTGTTTTGTCAAAAGATTGCATATTGATGTGCAAAATTGTACAATCAAATTTTTTCTGAAAAAAAAATTATGCAAAATTCATTACCAATTTTTGGCAGGATATAAGAATTAAATTGACATTGAATAATTTCACATCAAACCTTTCTGTGCATGTAGTTACCTTCGAGTTCTTAAGACTGAGAATTCACAGCTGGCAAAAAGACAACTGAACATACACTTAGTTGTAGGTTAATCCAATCTAAATGTCTTACCTAGTTAACAGATCTAATGCCATTATTGTTGACGTAGTTTTTGAGAAACAACTGTCCATAAAGTTTTGAAGGCCAGTCTGGAAAAGAAGTTTATTTTCACATAATTAAAGACTGCAAATAAACAGTGGCAGTCTGTGTTAAAGACTTATAGTATGGTAAAAAAACATGAGACTGCTATCGTGTTAATGAAAAGAATTATAAGTCTTATTAATCAGTATGCATCCACAATAAGATTGCTCAGTATATAGACAACCTGTCACTAGTATAAAATTTTAAAAGTTCAGAGATTTTTTTTATTATTTCTAATATCAGTTTGGAATAAATTTCCTTTGCATTTATAAA
>NW_027267833.1:2500-5000 GCF_963676685.1 Mytilus edulis
TTTCTTAATTTGTTACGAAGGAGATGCACACACATGACAAACAGTGAATAGGGAGATAACTCTTACAAAGAAAATGGTTCGGCTTAGCAGGGTGAAATTTAAAAGCGCATAAACTATACGATACAATATGACAAAATTCTAAGCGACATATTGCGAAACAAACATTTATCGCAAGAACAAAATTTGGCGGAAGAAAAAAAAAAATAATAATAATAATAATCAGAACAAATACAATAGGCTTTCCACAGAAAAGTGGAAAGACCTAATAATATGGAAAAAACTGGAGTTGTCGTTCGTTTTCCGTTGATAGGATAGATAGCACACAACCTATATTCAATTGTAAGTGGAGGGTTAAAAAAAAAAGGGGGGGGGGGGGGCAAAAGGGGGTCCCGGGAGATTTTTTTTATTTTTTTTATTAACGGAACAGAATGGTTAAAAAGGTTTTTTACAATATAAATCAATTGCTTTTTTAAAGCAATTGTAGGGGGTCTTTCCCCCTTTAAAATTAATTGAATTTGTGGGGGGGGGGGGGGGGTTTGTTTGTTTGTTTGTTTGTTTGTTTGTTTGTTTGTTTGTTTGTTTGTTTCTGTATGGGGTCTATATTATTGTTACCGGAGAAGTTTCATGTTTAGTTTGGAAAGTTTTTCTTTTATTTTAGGTACAGCGCGCGCGCCACATCACGTGACACGGGTTTATAATAACGAAAAGATAGTCTTTTTATTCCTTTTTAGGTGGGGACTTTGAACAGACAACATGTATAGAGACGGAATGCACACAATGTAATTTCTTTTGTCATTGTAGGAAATTGACATTTTGATGACAGTTCACAAGCAGTGCATGTTTTGGATTTAATTGATCCGGTGAAACTTTAAAACACATTTATTGATTATTTTCTGATAATGTACATTTTTCAGCACCTGTTTGTAACACAGATTAGTATTTCAATCTCGGAGCGGACATTTTATTGTAGGTTTTTACTGAGATTTACGGACCTAGCAAGCGATTTTTACGGCATTGCAATTTTTTTTCTCTAGGAAAAGCTTTGAGAGATATCTGCACCAAGTTTTTTTATAAACCTTTAGTACATGTATGCCCTGCTGACTGCAAATTTTGAGGTCGATTGTACTTGTAGTTTCAGAGTACATGTGGATTTTTTTTTTCAGAAGTGACGCAAGAACAATATTAAATTTCAATTTTTTATGAAACATGATTGATTGATCATGATCATGATTGATTGATCGATCATGATCATGATTGATTGATTGATTGATTAGTTGGTTGGTTGGTTAAACACGTTGGATAGGGCCAATTGAAACAGCGAAAAAGAAACAAAGAAGATCTTGGACCCTATATTAAACACACGAGACGGAAACATGATTGATTGATTGATTGATTGATTGATTGATTGATTGATTGATTGATTGATTGGTTGGTTGGTTGGTTGGTTAAACACGTTGGATAGGGTCAATTGAAACAGCGAAAAAGAAACAAAGGAGATCTTGAACCCTATATAAAACACATGAGACGGAAACATGATTGATTGATTTATTAATCATGATCATGATTGGTTGATTGATCATGATCATGATTGGTTGATTGATCATGATCATGATTGGTTGATTGATCATGATTGGTTGGTTGGTTGGTTGGCAAACACACATAAAATTCTTCAAGTCGTGCCCCAAATCACATATGTACATGACCTTGACCTTTGACCTTGTGACCTTTGTCAAGGTCATTGCTTCACAATGTCATTGCAAAAGACCCTATGGGTCAAGGACCTTTTGTTTAAGAGTTATGCCTAATAATGGCTTTTTATAAACCATCAATGGGGGTTATGTCCCTTACATAATGGTAAAACCAATACAGTCATAATGTAACAAAGTTGCCCCTTGAAGTACTCAACATTTTTCACTGCTTAAATTTTCTGTATCTATAACCATTCAAGAATTATAGGGAAATCAAAGACATATGAAAATCTAAAATATGACCTTGACCTTTGACCTTGACCTAATTTTTTAAGTTAGGACCCAGGGGACTCAAATAAAAACATTCCAGGGTTATACGGTTAACCGTTTATGAGTTAAAAAAACATACCGACAAATTTATTCCGTAAAGGTACATAACTCCTATAAAATTTCATCGAATCGCTTCGATCCAAATTAGCCAAAAATTCCTGAGGATGTAACGAACAATTTGTAAAAAGAATTTTGTCGCTTTCTTAATTTGTTACGAAGGAGATGCACACACATGACAAACAGTGAATAGGGAGATAACTCTTACAAAGAAAATGGTTCGGCTTAGCAGGGTGAAATTTAAAAGCGCATAAACTATACGATACAATATGACAAAATTCTAAGCGACATATTGCGAAACAAACATTTATCGCAAGAACAAAATTTGGCGGAAGAAAAAAAAAAATAATAATAATAATAATCAGAACAAATACAATAGGCTTTCCACAGAAAAGTGGAAAGACCTAATAATATGGAAAAAACTG
>NW_027267833.1:10000-22500 GCF_963676685.1 Mytilus edulis
TTGATCCGGTGAAACTTTAAAACACATTTATTGATTATTTTCTGATAATGTACATTTTTCAGCACCTGTTTGTAACACAGATTAGTATTTCAATCTCGGAGCGGACATTTTATTGTAGGTTTTTACTGAGATTTACGGACCTAGCAAGCGATTTTTACGGCATTGCAATTTTTTTTCTCTAGGAAAAGCTTTGAGAGATATCTGCACCAAGTTTTTTTATAAACCTTTAGTACATGTATGCCCTGCTGACTGCAAATTTTGAGGTCGATTGTACTTGTAGTTTCAGAGTACATGTGGATTTTTTTTTTCAGAAGTGACGCAAGAACAATATTAAATTTCAATTTTTTATGAAACATGATTGATTGATCATGATCATGATTGATTGATCGATCATGATCATGATTGATTGATTGATTGATTAGTTGGTTGGTTGGTTAAACACGTTGGATAGGGCCAATTGAAACAGCGAAAAAGAAACAAAGAAGATCTTGGACCCTATATTAAACACACGAGACGGAAACATGATTGATTGATTGATTGATTGATTGATTGATTGATTGATTGATTGATTGATTGATTGGTTGGTTGGTTGGTTGGTTAAACACGTTGGATAGGGTCAATTGAAACAGCGAAAAAGAAACAAAGGAGATCTTGAACCCTATATAAAACACATGAGACGGAAACATGATTGATTGATTTATTAATCATGATCATGATTGGTTGATTGATCATGATCATGATTGGTTGATTGATCATGATCATGATTGGTTGATTGATCATGATTGGTTGGTTGGTTGGTTGGCAAACACACATAAAATTCTTCAAGTCGTGCCCCAAATCACATATGTACATGACCTTGACCTTTGACCTTGTGACCTTTGTCAAGGTCATTGCTTCACAATGTCATTGCAAAAGACCCTATGGGTCAAGGACCTTTTGTTTAAGAGTTATGCCTAATAATGGCTTTTTATAAACCATCAATGGGGGTTATGTCCCTTACATAATGGTAAAACCAATACAGTCATAATGTAACAAAGTTGCCCCTTGAAGTACTCAACATTTTTCACTGCTTAAATTTTCTGTATCTATAACCATTCAAGAATTATAGGGAAATCAAAGACATATGAAAATCTAAAATATGACCTTGACCTTTGACCTTGACCTAATTTTTTAAGTTAGGACCCAGGGGACTCAAATAAAAACATTCCAGGGTTATACGGTTAACCGTTTATGAGTTAAAAAAACATACCGACAAATTTATTCCGTAAAGGTACATAACTCCTATAAAATTTCATCGAATCGCTTCGATCCAAATTAGCCAAAAATTCCTGAGGATGTAACGAACAATTTGTAAAAAGAATTTTGTCGCTTTCTTAATTTGTTACGAAGGAGATGCACACACATGACAAACAGTGAATAGGGAGATAACTCTTACAAAGAAAATGGTTCGGCTTAGCAGGGTGAAATTTAAAAGCGCATAAACTATACGATACAATATGACAAAATTCTAAGCGACATATTGCGAAACAAACATTTATCGCAAGAACAAAATTTGGCGGAAGAAAAAAAAAAATAATAATAATAATAATCAGAACAAATACAATAGGCTTTCCACAGAAAAGTGGAAAGACCTAATAATATGGAAAAAACTGGAGTTGTCGTTCGTTTTCCGTTGATAGGATAGATAGCACACAACCTATATTCAATTGTAAGTGCAGGGTTAAAAAAAAAAGGGGGGGGGGGGGCAAAAGGGGGTCCCGGGAGATTTTTTTTATTTTTTTTATTAACGGAACAGAATGGTTAAAAAGGTTTTTTACAATATAAATCAATTGCTTTTTTAAAGCAATTGTAGGGGGTCTTTCCCCCTTTAAAATTAATTGAATTTGTGGGGGGGGGGGGTTGTTTGTTTGTTTGTTTGTTTGTTTGTTTGTTTGTTTGTTTGTTTGTTTGTTTCTGTATGGGGTCTATATTATTGTTACCGGAGAAGTTTCATGTTTAGTTTGGAAAGTTTTTCTTTTATTTTAGGTACAGCGCGCGCGCCACATCACGTGACACGGGTTTATAATAACGAAAAGATAGTCTTTTTATTCCTTTTTAGGTGGGGACTTTGAACAGACAACATGTATAGAGACGGAATGCACACAATGTAATTTCTTTTGTCATTGTAGGAAATTGACATTTTGATGACAGTTTACAAGCAGTGCATGATTTGGATTTATTTGATCCGGTTTAACTTTAAAACACATTTATTGATTATTTTCTGATAATGTACATTTTTCAGCACCTGTTTGTAACACAGATTAGTATTTCAATCTCGGAGCGGACATTTTATTGTAGGCTTTTACTGAAATTTCGGACCTAGCAAGCAATTTTTACGGCATTGCAATTTCTTTTCTCTAGGAAAAGCTTTGAGAGATATCTGCACCAAGTTTTTTTATAAACTTTTAGTACATGTATGCCCTGCTGACTGCAAATTTTGAGGTCGATTGTATTTGTGGTTTCAGAGAACATGTGGATTTTTTTTTCAGAAGTGACGCAAGAACAATATTAAATTTCAATTTTTCATGAAACATGATTGATTGATCATGATCATGATTGATTGATCATGATCATGATTGATTGATTGATTGATTGATTGATTGATTAGTTGGTTGGTTGGTTGGTTGGTTGGTAGGTAAAACACGTTGGATAGGGCCAATTGAAACAGCGAAAAAGAAACAAAAAAGATCTTGGACCCTATATTAAACACACGAGACGGAAACATGATTGATTGATTGATTGATTGATTGATAGATTGATTGGTTGGTTGGTTGGTTGGTTGGTTGGTTGGTTGGTTAAACACCTTGGATAGGGCCAATTGAAACAGCGAAAAAGAAACAAAGATCTTGGACCCTATATTAAACACACGAGACGAGACGGAAACATGATTGATTGATCATGATTGATTGATTGATTGATTGATTGATTGATTGATTGATTGATTGATTGATTGATTGATTGATTGATTGATTGGTTGGTTGGTTGGTTGGTTGGTTGGTTGGTTGGTTGGTTGGTTAAACACGTTTGAAAGGGTCAATTGAAACAGCGAAAAAGAAACAAAGGAGATCTTGAACCCTATATTAAACACATGAGACGGAAACATGATTGATTGGTTGATTAATCATGATCATGATTGGTTGATTGATCATGATTGGTTGATTGATCATGATCATGATTTGTTGATTGATCATTATTGATTGATCATGATTGGTTGGTTGGCAAACACACATAAAATTCTTCAAGTCGTGCCCCAAATCACATATGTACATGACCTTGACCTTTGACCTTGTGACCTTTGTCAAGGTCATTGCTTCACAATGTCATTGCAAAAGACCCTATGGGTCAAGGACCTTTTGTTTAAGAGTTTTGCCTAATAATGGCTTTTTATAAACCATCAGTGGGGGTTATGTCCCTTACATAATGGTAAAACTAATACAGTCATAATGTAACAAAGTTGCCTCTTGAAGTACTGAACATTTTTCACTGCTTAAATTTTCTGTATCTATAACCATTCAAGAATTATAGGGAAATCAAAGACATATGAAAATCTAAAATATGACCTTGACCTTTGACCTTGACCTAATTTTCTAAGTTAGGACCCAGGGGACTCAAATAAAAACATTCCAGGGTTATACGGTTAACGGTTAATGAGTTAAAAAAACATACCGACAAATTTATTCCGTAAAGGTACATAACTCCTATAAAATTTCATCGAATCGCTTCGATCCAAATTAGCCAAAAATTCCTGAGGATGTAACGAACAATTTGTGAAAAGAATTTTGGCGCTATCTTTTTTTGTTACGAAGGAGATGCACACACATGATAAACAGTGAATAGGGAGATAACTCTCACAAAGAAAATGGTTCGGCTTAGCAGGGTGAAATTTAAAAGCGCATAAACTATACGATACCATATGAGAAATATCTAAGCGACATATTGCGAAACAAACATTTATCGCAAGAAAAAAATTTGGCGGAAGAAAAAAAAAAAAAAAATAATAATAATAATAATAATAATAATAATCAGAACAAATACAATAGGCTTTCCACAGAAAAGTGGAAAGACCTAATAATATGGAAAAAACTGGAGTTGTCGTTCGTTTTACGTTGATAGGATAGATAGTACACAACCTACATTCAGTTGTAAGTGGAGGGTTAAAAAAAAGGGGGGGGGCAAAAGGGGGTCTCGGGGAGATTTTTTTTTTTTTTTTTATTAACGGAACAGAATGGTTAAAAAGGTTTTTTACAATATAAATCAATTGCTTTAAAAAAGCAATTGTAGGGGGTCTTTCCCCCTTTAAAATTAATTGAATGGGGGGGGGGGTTGTTTGTTTGTTTGTTTGTTTGTTTGTTTGTTTGTTTGTTTGTTTGTTTGTTTCTGTATGGGGTCTATATTATTGTTACCGGAGAAGTTTCATGTTTAGTTTGGAAAGTTTTTCTTTTATTTTAGGTACAGCGCGCGCGCCACATCACGTGACACGGGTTTATAATAACGAAAAGATAGTCTTTTTATTCCTTTTTAGGTGGGGACTTTGAACAGACAACATGTATAGAGACGGAATGCACACAATGTAATTTCTTTTGTCATTGTAGGAAATTGACATTTTGATGACAGTTTACAAGCAGTGCATGATTTGGATTTATTTGATCCGGTTTAACTTTAAAACACATTTATTGATTATTTTCTGATAATGTACATTTTTCAGCACCTGTTTGTAACACAGATTAGTATTTCAATCTCGGAGCGGACATTTTATTGTAGGCTTTTACTGAAATTTCGGACCTAGCAAGCAATTTTTACGGCATTGCAATTTCTTTTCTCTAGGAAAAGCTTTGAGAGATATCTGCACCAAGTTTTTTTATAAACTTTTAGTACATGTATGCCCTGCTGACTGCAAATTTTGAGGTCGATTGTATTTGTGGTTTCAGAGAACATGTGGATTTTTTTTTCAGAAGTGACGCAAGAACAATATTAAATTTCAATTTTTCATGAAACATGATTGATTGATCATGATCATGATTGATTGATCATGATCATGATTGATTGATTGATTGATTGATTGATTGATTAGTTGGTTGGTTGGTTGGTTGGTTGGTAGGTAAAACACGTTGGATAGGGCCAATTGAAACAGCGAAAAAGAAACAAAAAAGATCTTGGACCCTATATTAAACACACGAGACGGAAACATGATTGATTGATTGATTGATTGATTGATAGATTGATTGGTTGGTTGGTTGGTTGGTTGGTTGGTTGGTTGGTTAAACACCTTGGATAGGGCCAATTGAAACAGCGAAAAAGAAACAAAGATCTTGGACCCTATATTAAACACACGAGACGAGACGGAAACATGATTGATTGATCATGATTGATTGATTGATTGATTGATTGATTGATTGATTGATTGATTGATTGATTGATTGATTGATTGATTGGTTGGTTGGTTGGTTGGTTGGTTGGTTGGTTGGTTGGTTGGTTAAACACGTTTGAAAGGGTCAATTGAAACAGCGAAAAAGAAACAAAGGAGATCTTGAACCCTATATTAAACACATGAGACGGAAACATGATTGATTGGTTGATTAATCATGATCATGATTGGTTGATTGATCATGATTGGTTGATTGATCATGATCATGATTTGTTGATTGATCATTATTGATTGATCATGATTGGTTGGTTGGCAAACACACATAAAATTCTTCAAGTCGTGCCCCAAATCACATATGTACATGACCTTGACCTTTGACCTTGTGACCTTTGTCAAGGTCATTGCTTCACAATGTCATTGCAAAAGACCCTATGGGTCAAGGACCTTTTGTTTAAGAGTTTTGCCTAATAATGGCTTTTTATAAACCATCAGTGGGGGTTATGTCCCTTACATAATGGTAAAACTAATACAGTCATAATGTAACAAAGTTGCCTCTTGAAGTACTGAACATTTTTCACTGCTTAAATTTTCTGTATCTATAACCATTCAAGAATTATAGGGAAATCAAAGACATATGAAAATCTAAAATATGACCTTGACCTTTGACCTTGACCTAATTTTCTAAGTTAGGACCCAGGGGACTCAAATAAAAACATTCCAGGGTTATACGGTTAACGGTTAATGAGTTAAAAAAACATACCGACAAATTTATTCCGTAAAGGTACATAACTCCTATAAAATTTCATCGAATCGCTTCGATCCAAATTAGCCAAAAATTCCTGAGGATGTAACGAACAATTTGTGAAAAGAATTTTGGCGCTATCTTTTTTTGTTACGAAGGAGATGCACACACATGATAAACAGTGAATAGGGAGATAACTCTCACAAAGAAAATGGTTCGGCTTAGCAGGGTGAAATTTAAAAGCGCATAAACTATACGATACCATATGAGAAATATCTAAGCGACATATTGCGAAACAAACATTTATCGCAAGAAAAAAATTTGGCGGAAGAAAAAAAAAAAAAAAATAATAATAATAATAATAATAATAATAATCAGAACAAATACAATAGGCTTTCCACAGAAAAGTGGAAAGACCTAATAATATGGAAAAAACTGGAGTTGTCGTTCGTTTTACGTTGATAGGATAGATAGTACACAACCTACATTCAGTTGTAAGTGGAGGGTTAAAAAAAAGGGGGGGGGCAAAAGGGGGTCTCGGGGAGATTTTTTTTTTTTTTTTTATTAACGGAACAGAATGGTTAAAAAGGTTTTTTACAATATAAATCAATTGCTTTAAAAAAGCAATTGTAGGGGGTCTTTCCCCCTTTAAAATTAATTGAATGGGGGGGGGGGGTTGTTTGTTTGTTTGTTTGTTTGTTTGTTTGTTTGTTTGTTTGTTTGTTTGTTTCTGTATGGGGTCTATATTATTGTTACCGGAGAAGTTTCATGTTTAGTTTGGAAAGTTTTTCTTTTATTTTAGGTACAGCGCGCGCGCCACATCACGTGACACGGGTTTATAATAACGAAAAGATAGTCTTTTTATTCCTTTTTAGGTGGGGACTTTGAACAGACAACATGTATAGAGACGGAATGCACACAATGTAATTTCTTTTGTCATTGTAGGAAATTGACATTTTGATGACAGTTTACAAGCAGTGCATGATTTGGATTTATTTGATCCGGTTTAACTTTAAAACACATTTATTGATTATTTTCTGATAATGTACATTTTTCAGCACCTGTTTGTAACACAGATTAGTATTTCAATCTCGGAGCGGACATTTTATTGTAGGCTTTTACTGAAATTTCGGACCTAGCAAGCAATTTTTACGGCATTGCAATTTCTTTTCTCTAGGAAAAGCTTTGAGAGATATCTGCACCAAGTTTTTTTATAAACTTTTAGTACATGTATGCCCTGCTGACTGCAAATTTTGAGGTCGATTGTATTTGTGGTTTCAGAGAACATGTGGATTTTTTTTTCAGAAGTGACGCAAGAACAATATTAAATTTCAATTTTTCATGAAACATGATTGATTGATCATGATCATGATTGATTGATCATGATCATGATTGATTGATTGATTGATTGATTGATTGATTAGTTGGTTGGTTGGTTGGTTGGTTGGTAGGTAAAACACGTTGGATAGGGCCAATTGAAACAGCGAAAAAGAAACAAAAAAGATCTTGGACCCTATATTAAACACACGAGACGGAAACATGATTGATTGATTGATTGATTGATTGATAGATTGATTGGTTGGTTGGTTGGTTGGTTGGTTGGTTGGTTGGTTAAACACCTTGGATAGGGCCAATTGAAACAGCGAAAAAGAAACAAAGATCTTGGACCCTATATTAAACACACGAGACGAGACGGAAACATGATTGATTGATCATGATTGATTGATTGATTGATTGATTGATTGATTGATTGATTGATTGATTGATTGATTGATTGATTGATTGGTTGGTTGGTTGGTTGGTTGGTTGGTTGGTTGGTTGGTTGGTTAAACACGTTTGAAAGGGTCAATTGAAACAGCGAAAAAGAAACAAAGGAGATCTTGAACCCTATATTAAACACATGAGACGGAAACATGATTGATTGGTTGATTAATCATGATCATGATTGGTTGATTGATCATGATTGGTTGATTGATCATGATCATGATTTGTTGATTGATCATTATTGATTGATCATGATTGGTTGGTTGGCAAACACACATAAAATTCTTCAAGTCGTGCCCCAAATCACATATGTACATGACCTTGACCTTTGACCTTGTGACCTTTGTCAAGGTCATTGCTTCACAATGTCATTGCAAAAGACCCTATGGGTCAAGGACCTTTTGTTTAAGAGTTTTGCCTAATAATGGCTTTTTATAAACCATCAGTGGGGGTTATGTCCCTTACATAATGGTAAAACTAATACAGTCATAATGTAACAAAGTTGCCTCTTGAAGTACTGAACATTTTTCACTGCTTAAATTTTCTGTATCTATAACCATTCAAGAATTATAGGGAAATCAAAGACATATGAAAATCTAAAATATGACCTTGACCTTTGACCTTGACCTAATTTTCTAAGTTAGGACCCAGGGGACTCAAATAAAAACATTCCAGGGTTATACGGTTAACGGTTAATGAGTTAAAAAAACATACCGACAAATTTATTCCGTAAAGGTACATAACTCCTATAAAATTTCATCGAATCGCTTCGATCCAAATTAGCCAAAAATTCCTGAGGATGTAACGAACAATTTGTGAAAAGAATTTTGGCGCTATCTTTTTTTGTTACGAAGGAGATGCACACACATGATAAACAGTGAATAGGGAGATAACTCTCACAAAGAAAATGGTTCGGCTTAGCAGGGTGAAATTTAAAAGCGCATAAACTATACGATACCATATGAGAAATATCTAAGCGACATATTGCGAAACAAACATTTATCGCAAGAAAAAAATTTGGCGGAAGAAAAAAAAAAAAAAAATAATAATAATAATAATAATAATAATAATCAGAACAAATACAATAGGCTTTCCACAGAAAAGTGGAAAGACCTAATAATATGGAAAAAACTGGAGTTGTCGTTCGTTTTACGTTGATAGGATAGATAGTACACAACCTACATTCAGTTGTAAGTGGAGGGTTAAAAAAAAGGGGGGGGGCAAAAGGGGGTCTCGGGGAGATTTTTTTTTTTTTTTTTATTAACGGAACAGAATGGTTAAAAAGGTTTTTTACAATATAAATCAATTGCTTTAAAAAAGCAATTGTAGGGGGTCTTTCCCCCTTTAAAATTAATTGAATGGGGGGGGGGGGGTTGTTTGTTTGTTTGTTTGTTTGTTTGTTTGTTTGTTTGTTTGTTTGTTTGTTTCTGTATGGGGTCTATATTATTGTTACCGGAGAAGTTTCATGTTTAGTTTGGAAAGTTTTTCTTTTATTTTAGGTACAGCGCGCGCGCCACATCACGTGACACGGGTTTATAATAACGAAAAGATAGTCTTTTTATTCCTTTTTAGGTGGGGACTTTGAACAGACAACATGTATAGAGACGGAATGCACACAATGTAATTTCTTTTGTCATTGTAGGAAATTGACATTTTGATGACAGTTTACAAGCAGTGCATGATTTGGATTTATTTGATCCGGTTTAACTTTAAAACACATTTATTGATTATTTTCTGATAATGTACATTTTTCAGCACCTGTTTGTAACACAGATTAGTATTTCAATCTCGGAGCGGACATTTTATTGTAGGCTTTTACTGAAATTTCGGACCTAGCAAGCAATTTTTACGGCATTGCAATTTCTTTTCTCTAGGAAAAGCTTTGAGAGATATCTGCACCAAGTTTTTTTATAAACTTTTAGTACATGTATGCCCTGCTGACTGCAAATTTTGAGGTCGATTGTATTTGTGGTTTCAGAGAACATGTGGATTTTTTTTTCAGAAGTGACGCAAGAACAATATTAAATTTCAATTTTTCATGAAACATGATTGATTGATCATGATCATGATTGATTGATCATGATCATGATTGATTGATTGATTGATTGATTGATTGATTAGTTGGTTGGTTGGTTGGTTGGTTGGTAGGTAAAACACGTTGGATAGGGCCAATTGAAACAGCGAAAAAGAAACAAAAAAGATCTTGGACCCTATATTAAACACACGAGACGGAAACATGATTGATTGATTGATTGATTGATTGATAGATTGATTGGTTGGTTGGTTGGTTGGTTGGTTGGTTGGTTGGTTAAACACCTTGGATAGGGCCAATTGAAACAGCGAAAAAGAAACAAAGATCTTGGACCCTATATTAAACACACGAGACGAGACGGAAACATGATTGATTGATCATGATTGATTGATTGATTGATTGATTGATTGATTGATTGATTGATTGATTGATTGATTGATTGATTGATTGGTTGGTTGGTTGGTTGGTTGGTTGGTTGGTTGGTTGGTTGGTTAAACACGTTTGAAAGGGTCAATTGAAACAGCGAAAAAGAAACAAAGGAGATCTTGAACCCTATATTAAACACATGAGACGGAAACATGATTGATTGGTTGATTAATCATGATCATGATTGGTTGATTGATCATGATTGGTTGATTGATCATGATCATGATTTGTTGATTGATCATTATTGATTGATCATGATTGGTTGGTTGGCAAACACACATAAAATTCTTCAAGTCGTGCCCCAAATCACATATGTACATGACCTTGACCTTTGACCTTGTGACCTTTGTCAAGGTCATTGCTTCACAATGTCATTGCAAAAGACCCTATGGGTCAAGGACCTTTTGTTTAAGAGTTTTGCCTAATAATGGCTTTTTATAAACCATCAGTGGGGGTTATGTCCCTTACATAATGGTAAAACTAATACAGTCATAATGTAACAAAGTTGCCTCTTGAAGTACTGAACATTTTTCACTGCTTAAATTTTCTGTATCTATAACCATTCAAGAATTATAGGGAAATCAAAGACATATGAAAATCTAAAATATGACCTTGACCTTTGACCTTGACCTAATTTTCTAAGTTAGGACCCAGGGGACTCAAATAAAAACATTCCAGGGTTATACGGTTAACGGTTAATGAGTTAAAAAAACATACCGACAAATTTATTCCGTAAAGGTACATAACTCCTATAAAATTTCATCGAATCGCTTCGATCCAAATTAGCCAAAAATTCCTGAGGATGTAACGAACAATTTGTGAAAAGAATTTTGGCGCTATCTTTTTTTGTTACGAAGGAGATGCACACACATGATAAACAGTGAATAGGGAGATAACTCTCACAAAGAAAATGGTTCGGCTTAGCAGGGTGAAATTTAAAAGCGCATAAACTATACGATACCATATGAGAAATATCTAAGCGACATATTGCGAAACAAACATTTATCGCAAGAAAAAAATTTGGCGGAAGAAAAAAAAAAAAAAAATAATAATAATAATAATAATAATAATAATCAGAACAAATACAATAGGCTTTCCACAGAAAAGTGGAAAGACCTAATAATATGGAAAAAACTGGAGTTGTCGTTCGTTTTACGTTGATAGGATAGATAGTACACAACCTACATTCAGTTGTAAGTGGAGGGTTAAAAAAAAGGGGGGGGGCAAAAGGGGGTCTCGGGGAGATTTTTTTTTTTTTTTTTATTAACGGAACAGAATGGTTAAAAAGGTTTTTTACAATATAAATCAATTGCTTTAAAAAAGCAATTGTAGGGGGTCTTTCCCCCTTTAAAATTAATTGAATGGGGGGGGGGTTGTTTGTTTGTTTGTTTGTTTGTTTGTTTGTTTGTTTGTTTGTTTGTTTGTTTCTGTATGGGGTCTATATTATTGTTACCGGAGAAGTTTCATGTTTAGTTTGGAAAGTTTTTCTTTTATTTTAGGTACAGCGCGCGCGCCACATCACGTGACACGGGTTTATAATAACGAAAAGATAGTCTTTTTATTCCTTTTTAGGTGGGGACTTTGAACAGACAACATGTATAGAGACGGAATGCACACAATGTAATTTCTTTTGTCATTGTAGGAAATTGACATTTTGATGACAGTTTACAAGCAGTGCATGATTTGGATTTATTTGATCCGGTTTAACTTTAAAACACATTTATTGATTATTTTCTGATAATGTACATTTTTCAGCACCTGTTTGTAACACAGATTAGTATTTCAATCTCGGAGCGGACATTTTATTGTAGGCTTTTACTGAAATTTCGGACCTAGCAAGCAATTTTTACGGCATTGCAATTTCTTTTCTCTAGGAAAAGCTTTGAGAGATATCTGCACCAAGTTTTTTTATAAACTTTTAGTACATGTATGCCCTGCTGACTGCAAATTTTGAGGTCGATTGTATTTGTGGTTTCAGAGAACATGTGGATTTTTTTTTCAGAAGTGACGCAAGAACAATATTAAATTTCAATTTTTCATGAAACATGATTGATTGATCATGATCATGATTGATTGATCATGATCATGATTGATTGATTGATTGATTGATTGATTGATTAGTTGGTTGGTTG